>NW_024962334.1:25686804-25747716 GCF_019238085.1 Lagopus leucura | reverse complement strand
GGTAATTCATCTGTCTACTCTTTTCAAAACAAAGTAAACAGAGAAATTTTCTGTCTTATAAAATCAACTATATAACTTATTTATTATTAAAAGTATCCAAATCTCAACAAAAAGCAACCAATAATAAACATAATTTAATGTTTTATGTAGTAACTCTGAAATGTGCATAAATGAAGCACTCTGCAAGTTTGACAAAATGTCATGGCATAATTATTTGCTAATTAGATAGTGTAGTCAAACATGTAGGATTTATTGTTATTTACATGACTTTTCATTGTAGGACTCAGAAAAGGAAATGATAATGACTACTTTGTGTAGAAAATTCTTTCTGGATTTGGTTTATCTGTTTAGACAGTTTCAAAATGACATTGTACTCTGAAGTACTTCATGCTTAGTGTCATCTTTTATTTCGTTTTGTAATCTCTCCAGGGTATAAAGCAAAAAATGACAAAGATACTACATTGAATAAGTTTTTGTTGCATCTGTGTGCTACTATGTGCTAGGCCGAGATTCTAATGCCAAATCTTTACTGTAAATCTCTTTGATTTATAATTACTATGAACTGGTTGGTTTTTGTATTCACAGAGTCTTTGAAATAAATTCCTTGCACCAGTAATTATAAGTATCAAACATGTGGTATGGAAAAATAATTTTACCAGGAGATGCTGTAACCTGAAGAGATAATTCTGAGTTCTCACAGTGCTTTTGTTACTTATAAGCAAAGATGATAAATGTTATTCCATGTTCTTTAATGAATGAAAATATTTGTAAAAACATCAGTTGAAAACAAAACCTCTTGGAAGGTTACTTTGAACTCTAATGGGAGTGATCTGATGAATTGTATTTTTCAGCATCCAGAACAATGCAGACAATTTCAACTCAGTCAATTGATAGAGGTCAATCAGGTGAAACAATGGCATTTTGAAACCTGTATGTGTTCCCAAACTAATGAGTACACAAAGACATTGCATGAATGTTCAAACACTATTATAACTTTTTGATGGATATCAGAAAAGTGTTTTACCAACAAACAAGTTTTAAATTTCTTCTAGCATGGGAGAAGGGAACATGTAGAAAAGATTTCACCACACTTGCATAGCTCTGCTGTCTGCGGCTCATAGCATTAATAACATGTTGGTTAAGGCAAACAAGACATAACGCATTTAAGGAAACAAAATAATATAAAAGTAAACAGGGTGCATGTTTGAGTGAGAATTTATTTAATATGGCAACAACCTGACCTTACAAATCTGTAACATCTTCACTTCAACAATACCTCTCTTAGTCTATATTGAACATTATCACATCTAATCAGACTGCCCCCTTTTGAGGAGCAAGAGAAAATATTAGTGTAAACGTTGTAGGAAATAAAAATTTGAATTTTTAATTTAAAATCACAAATAAATATTGCTGAGAAATACTGGCATTTCTGGAACACTTTGAAATCTTCAAAGTTTTTTGAGAGTCGTCAATTAAAATGTACTGTTCAAGTTAATTATCATTTCTGTTTCTATTTTTCCATATTTTCATAGCAGACATAGTGGATAGAGTAAATAAAACATAGACATTTTCCCTTGTTTAATAAAAAATAATTAAAAATAATTTAAAAATGTATAAGAAAGGAGTTGGGGATCAGGATTACTGATAAAGATGTTGAATAGGAGTGGCCTCAGTACCGAGCCCTGGGAAAGACTACTTGTGACTGGCCACCAAGTAGATCTAAGTCTTTTGAACATAACTCTTTGTGTCAGGTCATCCAGCCAGTGTTTCACTCAGCAGAGTGTCCATCCAAAATCATGGTCAGCCAGTCCTTCTCCATGAGGATGTTGTGGGGGGACAGTGCCAAAGGCTGTACTGAAATACAGGTAGACCACATTGACAGCATCATATTTGCCAGTCTCTAATCCACAGGAACATCCCTGGTTAGTCATGACTGTTGAAAGATGATGGAAAATGGCTTGGATACCATATCCACCTACTCCCTCAGAATGCTAGGGTGTAATCCATGTGGCCCCAGTGCAATCCATCTGACCACATCATCACATACTAAAATTCTATATTAAAAATTAAGAGACTCCATTGCACAGATGGAAGAATAAACTCATGCTAGGTGCATTTTCTTTTCTCACTGTGCATGCCTTTATTTTTGTTTCTTCCACAAGCATTATATTCCTAATCAAAACAGTGCACAAGTCTTTCCTTTATTTGAAGAGTTTATTAGTTCTTCCAAAAGACCTACAATGGCCCAAGCCTTTCCTTTATTTGAAAAGTTTATTAGCTCTTCCAAAAGACATACAATGACCCCAGCTGACATTATGAATACCATAGTCTCTTGAATGGAAGATCACAGAATTATAGAATAGTTTTGGTTAGAAGAGACGTTTAAGATCATCTAGTTCCAAAACCCTGCTATAGGCAGGGACACCTCCCTCTAAACCAGATTGCTCAAAGTCCCTGGCCTGAATGTTTCCAGGGTGGGGACACTGACAACCTGTCTGAGCAATCTGTTTCAGTGCCTCTCCACACACACAGTAAGTAAAGAATTTCTTCCTAATATCTAGTCTGAATCTACCCTCTTCTGGTTTAGAACCATTTCCCCTTGTCCTATCACTAGATGCCCTTATGCACTTATGACAAGTCACTCCCCAGACTTCCTGTAGGCTCCGTTCAGGTACTGGAAGGCTGCTATAAGTTCTCCTCAGAGCCTTCTTTTCATCACGCTGAAGAGCCTCAGCTCTCAGTCTGTTCTCACAGGGGAGGTGCTCCAGGCCTCTGATCATCTTCATAGCCCCCTTCTGGTCCTGCTCCAACCACTCAATGTCATTCTTGCGTTGGCATCTACAGAACTGGATGCAGTACTCCAGGTGAAAACTCACAGGAGTAGAATAGAGGGGCAGAATCATCTCTCTTAACCTACTGCTGTTCAGACTGCTCTTGATGCCACCCAGGATATGGTTGGCCTTCAGGGCTGCAAGTGCATTTTGCCTGCTAATGTTTAATTTTTCATCAGTTGACACCCTCAAATCTTTCTCCTCAGGGCTACACAATCTATATCTGTCTTTGGGATTGCCCCAATCCAGGTGCAGAACCTTGCACTTGGCCTTGTTGAACTTCATGAGGTTGTCACGGGCCCACTTCTCAAGTTCAGGTCCCTATGGATAGCATCCCTTTCCTCTACCATATCAACTGCACCACTCAGCTTGAAGCCATCTGCAAACTTGCTGAGTATGCACCAAACCCCACTGTCCATGTCACCTAAAAGGATGTTAAATAGCACCCATTCCAACATTGTTCCCTGAGGAATGCTACTCATTACCAGTTTTCTGTTGTAAATTGAACTGTTGACCACAGCTTTGAGTATGACCATTCAGCCAATTCCTTATCCAGTGAGTGCTCCATCCATCAAATTTGGTTCAATTTGGCAACCAGGATGTCCCTGAAGGGAACACATTTCTTGACTACATTATCTGTGACAGTTAACGTAATTCTTAAATGTAGACAAAATGATTTGGCACTTCATGTGAAATTTCCCTCACTAAATAGCAAGCTGATTTTAAGTCTCAGTACACTGTACACATATAAACTGACAATTGTATTTGAAGGAAATATGCATTTTTCCAGCATTACATCCAAAAATAGATACGAGGCTAATGAACCAACAGCATTTAGGGCAACTGTCTTCTTATGTGGCCTGTTGTCTATGAAGACAGGGTGATATGTACTCTCAGAAGGTACCATTTCTACACACTATCTACCTTGTGGACAGATACTTAGAAGAGCAGACTGCATATATTATACTGACTTTCAAAGAAATTAGGAATTGAAGCCGATCATCAGGCTGTAGCTACCTACCAAGTAAGCTTGAAGTAAAGGATGTCTGCATAGAAACAATGAAGAAGCAAATCTACCTCCATAGATCTAAAATGAGAAATCATCAAAAAAGAAAGCAAATGGTAGTTCATTCTGTAGAGATGCACTCTTTTCCCATGGATGTAATGGGAGTCTATATGTCTGCGTCTGTATGTCAGGTACTTATTCTTATGTAAAGTAAGTCCCATTTTTAGTGTCTTGATTTTGAAATGTCTCTTTTAATATTCCTCAAAAATGTCCACTAAAAAAGTATTACTCTATTGCTTCATACTGAAACCTTAATATTTGTATTCCACAGCACTGGACTTAAATACATACCACTTTAATTATAAAACTGCATTTTTGAAAGGAAATTGTTTTTATTATAACAAAACCTGGAGTCATTACTAAATTGTTTTGAATGCATGAAACATTCTGAAGACTCAGTAATTTTAAAATAATATTTTAAAATACATTTGAAAGAAAAGATGAAAAATATGCTTTCTACTGTAGAGCTGGTCACCATCCTCAGCTTTCTAACCTCTCCAAAATGTAAAGGATAGTTTTGCTATTTGATATGTGTGCATTTGCCACAGCATGAAAATATATTTTCCTGTTTATAAACTCAGGCAATTCTAGAAGAGTTGCCATAACCTCTTTACGCAACTGAAAGCTTGTTTCTTTGTGCTCACCATGGTGTGGCTTATTCCCTGATGGTCATGAAAGGACAATGTAAATAACATTTTAACACCCACAGCCCAGCTCATGCTGCACAAATGCAATGTAAAAAAAAAAAAAAAAGCAAATATTAAAAGTATTAGTTACATCTGAAATACCTCTGACGAATATGCAATCTGCTGTGTGCAGAAACAAGAACCATAATTAGAAGAGAGGTGAGGTAAAAGAATGAATACGACAGGTCTTCCTTTAGCCATGTTATTGCATGTGTCATGCTATTTTTACTAATTATAAGAAAAAATTACCTTGTTCTTCAGTTCCTTTCTATGCTTCCCATTTCTACTTATACTACAAAGACGGCACTGTAAGCAACTCATTCATTTTGACCATAAAGAACAGGGCACACAATCTGCAGGTTTCACTTATCTCTGCTGTGAAACCTATGATGTACTATGGATAACATGTTTCATGATATCAATCACAGGTAAATCTAGTAAAGAAATTTTGGTGAGTGAGATGAAGGTTAGAGGATGGGTCAAATTAACCTCCTCTACTGCCTAGCATTTCAAGGACAAAGGCATAAAATTAAAAAATTTGTTTGTGATGCTTGAGTACCAATGCCAGTATTGAGCATGGCTTTAGTTATAACTGTTTTAAACTTTTATATTAATTACATGGGAGAAAACTATCACCTGAATTCATGTTCTTGATAGCAATTCTCCATGGACATCAGAAATTGCAATGCCTAAAAGAAATGTCTTGATATTCAGGAGCTAAAGTAATTATTGGAAGCTAAACTTGTACACTGGCTTTGAGCTTCACCCAATCTCCAGGCCTCACTTGTTGCTTTATTTCTGTTTTACTTTTTTTTTCCTTTTTAATTTATTTTTATTTTTATTTTTGTCAGAAATAATGCATATTAAATAATTCCTGCTTATATACTTCATATCATCAAACAAAATATGAATGTGAACCATCTGTGGAAAAGCAGCTATGAATATGCTCTAGCCTTTTTTTTGTTCCCTTTAATCAAAGTAAATAAAAGGGTAGCACACCTATTGGTAAGTACTAAGAAAGTATCTTAAAATCTATCTGGCCTGGGAACAATATAAAATACATATAAAAAGTGATTTAAAAAAAAATTAAAAGAAAAATGAAATAAAATCATAGATATTATGTAAGATTTTCTATCCACAAGAGAACTGGCTATTTACAAAATAATTTAATTTTTTATATCAAAGTATTTCGAATGCAATCTGCTTTTAATAGACGGCTTTATTACTGTATTTGTGATGGTAGAAATCTCAGAGAACACATTGTACCACTGCTGTAGCTCATGAAGAAACAAATGCAGTGTAGTGTATCATGACAGACTGAAATGGAATTCCAGCCATGTGAAGGTAAATTTTCCAGCTGTGCTAGCACAGATTGGAATAACTCACTCATGACTGCTACAGAATAAAGTGTCAGTCCATATCTCAAACTGTAGCTATTAACCACTCTGTATCTTCTGCAGCAGACAGAGGAAGATTCTAGAGTAACAAGGAGAGATTAATGCATTTATAGGAAGAAAATTACAGTCAGTTTTATAATACATTTTGCAGTGCTTACTTTTTTTCTTCCAAAAGATTTCACATGAGCTTCTGAATTCTGAATATTCCTTTTTTTTTTTTTTTTTTTTTTTTTTTTTTCTTTAAATGACCTTAGCATTTGTATATTACTCAATGGTATTTTTTCCAAAGAGAGGAAATCCCTTTTTTCTTTATGCTACTCCATGAATGTCAGACATACAAGTGAAGACTGTGCTACTACCATGACTAATTAACAAAGGTAGTGGGGCCCATGCAAAAGCTAATACTGGGAACAGAACTAGATCAAAAACATTAATATAGGAGGATGCAACAGAATGAGTGAAGGGAGGACTGGAGATTTCAAAATGTCAGCTACTAAAGTAATAATGCATTATTTTTTCACTTTGAAAAGCAAAAGGTGATTTTTGTGGAAGAGTACTTGTAGAAACAACACTGATTTCAACTAAGCACACTTTTTCTTATTCACTAGTCTCTTAGCTCATAATTCTGTGATTAAAATTAATCAGACTGCCAGCGAATCGGCTTGTGATTACAGAAAATGGTACTTCTGTGTGGGTTTCCTGTCTAATGCAAGCTTAGAGCAGTTTGGAATCCAAGATCAGACAAGTACTAGTCTTTGAACTGGAAAGTGTACAGAAATATCAACAGAAAATGCATATTACTATCAATGAGCTCAGATAATGCTTCTTATTTTCCTTCATTCATGGATTCATGATAGGTTACAATTCAAAGAATATGAGGTATTATCTTGTGAAATAAAATCAAGAACAAACATAAACAAAAGAACCGAAGGTGAGGAACTTGAAAAATCTACAGGTTCCAAAAGCAGAAGTAGAAGCTATATTAGGGTACATATCAGTTCCATTTGCTTAGCCTGTCAGTGCAAACTCCTTTCTGACTAGACCTTCTAAACTCAGGATGTCTTTACATATTTCCTATTTCATGCCAGTTCAGAAAAGACCAGCTGAATTTTGTCTATCCATCACTGATTTCATCTGTAAAAGTCTTCCTCTCTTATGCAAGAGATACACTGAACTCAGATGGGATAGACCCACTGTGCCTCATAGCTACTCCTATTTCTCCCCTTACTTATGCATACGTGTATGTTTTCTGTTACATAGTACAAATGCAGAACAAATACAGTTACACAGTAAAAGCTTAGTACCTCAGTGGTTGGTATCATTCAGTTTGTCCAAAATTAAAAAAACATGTGTCTTGTCCTTTTTCCAGCATGCATTTTATACTTTATTAGTCCAACAATTTCTGACTTTCTTCTGGTCTCAGAGCTTCTTTCTGTCATTTAAATAGCATCAAAAAAAAAACAGCATCCACTCAAAAATGTCATACATTTCTAAGCCAACCAACCTTTTCAGGCACCTAGAAGAGACCATTAAATTAGTGAACTCTGAACCTCTAAAAACCTTGAATCACATAGAAATATGTGTTTAAACAACATTTATTTCAGTGAAAATCTTCATTAACTGTTTGGCAAATTCACTAAACTTCTCCCAGCTGCAGAACTGGAAAGAAAATGAACTCTAATTGGACTTTGAGGTAGCAAATTTGACACTCTACAGAAAAAGAAATATCTGAAAAATCTGCAGCTGGGGTTTAAGTTTGTTTTCATTTGTTTAATTCCGATATTTCTTTCACCACAGATGTCAAAATCTTGTGAAGCTTTGAAACACATGAAAATGATTTATTCCAGACCCAACCAGCTTTTCACCAGCTGTAGAAAAGTCAAACCGAGTGGAAAAGAAGTTACTCATTTTTGTTCTTCTCTATATAAATTTGATTCAAGTACTTATGACAGATATTAGGCTCCATTCACAGACTATTTATAAAGTATAGAAGAAGGAATATTAAACTAAAATGTCAGAAAGAAGGTGCAAAACTACAGATCTCAAAGGAATAATTTAAGAGTAAGTTACAGCACCTAGTGACAGCAAATGTGGATAACTAACTCCCGTTTCATTCCTTTGTACTGCCACTTATAATCAGGAACAAAAAATGCAGAGATGAAAGCAATTCTCAAAAGACTCACCACATCAATGAGTTGATGTAATTGCTGTGCAGCCATGTCAAAGTAGCCTAGCAGTCTCTGGAGAGGAAATATTAGGAAACTTAATGTTAGATTGTAGATTCCTAAAGAGGTGCTACAAATCAGCACCTAACATGAAAAATACGTGATTGTAAGAGAACCTGCATGTCCAGGAAATGACCTGGATAAAAATATGCATGCTTTAACACTAAATATATAGACAATAACAGGAAGAGTTAAATCCATTTGTAAAATTCTTAGATCTGATGAATTTCTAGGACTGAAACACGTTTTTTATTCAATACAGCTGATTATTATTGTAGTCCTCTATACATTTTTTTAAAAGTTTGATCATAACATTCTTGAAATGGAAATTTGAGTGCAACGCTAAGTATACAGGCATGCTGTAATATGTAATGCATGCAGTGGCACAAAAATACTTTCTGCTTTTTCTTTTTCCCAAACTTGATGCTATCTTCAAATGTATTTCAAAGGACTCCCACAATGATGCTGCAATTTCTTACACTGGAACAATTTATTTGGTGCACTGTACTGAATATATGTATAATACTCCGGAAATAATTACTTTTCATCTGGCCTTAGTTTGGACCTTCCCTATGGAAGATACTGACATAGTGGAATGAGTCCAGAAATGAGCCACCAAGATAATTAAATGGTTGAAGTACATGGCATGTAAAAGAAGTTGAGGTAATTGGTTTTATTCATCCTTAACAAGAGATGAGAGAAGGAGATACGATTAATGTCTACAAGTATCTACTTAGTATGAAAATACTGAGAAGCTGGAAGGTCCACTGTGATATGAAAAGAGACGACGGAGAGAAGCTAAAAATAAAAAAAAAAAAATCCAGGCAACTCTCAGGGAAATTTTTGGAAATTACCTAGAGAAGCTTATAATCTCCATCCTTGCAGATATACTCAAAACACTTCTGGACATAGCCCTAAAAAAATCCATCTAATGGCCCTGCCCAGAGCAGGGGGACTGAACTAAATGACTCTCATCCCTCCACCTGTATTGTATTAATCAATAAATTGGGCAAGAATAATAATGTGTTAAGCCATTCTGCATTTCTGGGAGAATATTCATAACTTTGTGTATTCATCTGATCATAGTATGGATTAAAATAATAATAATAATAATAGAGACAGGATCACCTTTTTAAAGATGTCCAAAATCAAGTTATCAGTGTACTAGCTCTGTTAACAGAAAAGTACAGGAAGATGCATATAAAGTGGTAATTTGTATCTAATTAGTTAATTATAGCTATTGTTTAAAATGTTAAAATGATTTATTCCTGTTATAAAATTTCTGATATGAAATAATCTGTACTGGAAGCAGAGTGTGCTCAAACATATTCAAAGAAAAATTTCTAAAGTGTTGTCCATAATATTTTTATACCATTTTAATATTTTTTTTCTTTAAATGAAACCTAGTCTTTTATTTTTATTGATTTGACAGTCACTTTACAATTATTTGTAACTTCACTGAACAACCCTTCTTAGTTCCTTTGTCTTCTCTCCTGGTGTATTTCAATGAGACGCAAAGTATTTATAAATCTGGCTTGCAATTAGTAGCATGAACAATACAGCAGATATCTATCATCAGTTTAACCTCAATATATCCTCCTAGATAACTGGAGACTTTTGGATCCGTATGGAGTTGACAGAACGTTGTGTTCATTTATGTTTAAGCATGCTGTTACTTGAGCACATCATAAACCTTCATTGTCATGCGTTGGATTGGTTCCCACCTTTTCTCAATGGCTCAGTCTCCCTGCTCACCCGTCATAAAAATGCTTGTGTAGGTGTCCAAGAAGCCAACTCAAGGAAGATGAAACCAAATTAAGATGAAAACTAACCATCAATTTGCAGCCAGAAGATTTCTATGAATTGGATCACTGCATAATATTTTGAAGAAAATATGGGAAGAAAAAATGAGACCCCTCGTGTAATATTAGAGTAACTGCACAAGGACAATTTAGTTAAACCAACCTAAATGGATCTTGTCCTAATAATAGGTTAATACTGACAATGAAATAATGAAGATAAAACACATTAGTAATGCCAGAGCCTTACATGATGGATAGAGAGGAGAAAACTATTACAACTGTTATTGTATTTGTTGCTTTCGATGGAAGAATACTGGTGTTATAATGGCCCTTAACAAATGTGGTAGAAGAGTTAACTTTTGTAAAATAATTTGTGTTGCTCACTCCCTCCCTTTTTTTTTTTTCCCTGATGTTTGAAATCTTTTCATGTATTAAGCTTGATTGAACAATCAGCATTCTGACAAATCCCAGTTTCTCTCTTTTCCTTCTCATTTTATTACAGTCCATAAATAGAGACAAGCCGGGAAGGGGAGATAAGTATATATCTATAATTATAACAGTATAAAAACAACTCTTGAAATATATTAATCACTGACTAATCTTCCATACTAATTTATCCCACTTGTCTAACAGCAGCACTTTCCTTCTCTGATCTTTCCTATTCTGAGACTAAGACTTCATGATCATATTCCTGACTAGATGATGCAGCAAACTGATATTATCATTTAGACTACAACTTCCTGATTCCCATTATCAGACAACTGTTAGCTTTGTGCTTAATCAGAAAAAATAACATCTTCATTTAGGAAGAGGAAGAGGAGAATTTTTCCTAAATGTGATAAAAATGTCAAAATGAAATTGTTTGTTAGATAATTATATTCAATGAAAAATGAGAAAGAGATGATAGATAAATGTGATTGGAGATGAAAAGTGAAGCAGTCTTGGACACGAATATTATCACTTTCAACACAACTAAGATCATAGAATATGTAAAATCCTTCATTCCCTATCCAGTTTTACTTCTGGCAGATGTGTGGACTTTCTCAGGTAAGTAAAATTTCATGAGTTTCCTTCACAAGGAGATAAGAAATAAGTGTTGACTAACTTCTGCTTCTGCTGAACTTATGAGTTTAGGCAAATGAATTAAGCTTTTTAGGTTAACAATAGGTGTCAGTAGAAGATGAAAGTCTGTTATAGCAACAACTTATTTTCTCATTTATTTGCCGTGTTCCTTATTTTGCAATCAGGGAAACACTAATACTATGTAGTTTCCACTTGGTAGCTTCAGAAACAAAATCAAAAACTGTGTGACCCACTTGTCTATGATGGCCTGTAAGTCAAAAGGATTTGACCCTTCTCCATTGCTTCTTGTTTTGTTGCTCATTTATGTTGGCTGTCACAGCTTTGTATTTCTTGAAGTGAAATGTGAAAATGCATCCTCTACTGTTGTTGCCTTTTACTCTGTAAAGGACAAAAATAAATTAAATCTCCAGAATCTTCAGGGGGTTAGGGAGGTGGGGAGGAGGACAGCAAGTTAAGGGAGAAGACAAATGTGGGATTTTTTCAAATCTTTTCCACTAAGTAAACTCAAAACAAAACAGCAACAACAAAAACTTTGAAAAATTATCATTAAAATATTTTAAACTACCGTAAAGATAATGCGTTCATTTTGCTAGTATTGTGTACTGTAAATACATTGGACTACTAAAATATTGAAGGAAAATGTACTACTGTACATATTTATTTCAATGTAAAATTACCATCATTGTACTTATTTACTACCTTTCTTAGGGATTACTGTTTTTTTTAATAATCAGTTTGTGCCACCATGTAAGTTACATGTTAAAGTTCATTAAACAATTCTATCTCCATGACAACAACTGGGACTATTGTTCTGGTTCGTATCTTTTAGAAAAAACTATTTGAGATCAGAATTTATCATCTCTTAGTATTTTCTTCCTGAAAGAACAAGTATTACTTGTTACTTCTGAAGAAGATAAAAACGAGCTTATCAAAATATTTGCTAGTATTCAATGAGTAAAATATATTTCAGTACGTTTTTTAAACAGTCAGTGGATGTTAAAATTTCATTCTGAAAAGTAGCATGAATTTTTGACTCAGAAAAGAAAAATATCTTGGTAGGCAGCTGTACAAAGTTAATAGACCAAATTATAGCCTCATTTAAGTTATTATAAATCCAAAGACACTGCTAGTAAATTTAAATTTACACTAAGCTTAATGACAGGAAAATTTGAGTAATACAGCAAGGAGAGATGCAGTTCACATGTTCAACGGAGCAGGGATATTCTGATTGCAGGCTTCATGAGGAATGTGATATACATAAAAGACACAAGATCCATTAAAACAAGATCAAAAGAATGTTCACACCTCCAACTATTGAAACCATGCCACAGCCTTAAGAATTTTGAAGCATTCCCGTTGATCTGCTCTGGGTCTGGGTCGTGGAACTCCCCTCTTCTTTCATACACAATTCCAATATTACAATACCTATGCCAATATTGTCCATCAATCATAATTTAGAAAGTGCAGAGCCAGTTTATGACACTTTAAACTGAGATGTCCACCTTTTTCCACTAGCTTTATTCATATATCTTCCAGAATTCTAATGGTGGTGGACAAACTGCTAATGAGTGCTTTAAGGGAGGTCAGAATAGAGGTCACATTTCTTGTTATGCACAGTTTTCATCCATCCAAATTTTCTTAACAAAGACATCATCTATCACTCGGTTATTCCACAGCCTAAAGTGCTGACCACCCTTTGCAGACCAAGGAAAAACACTTAATATGTGTTACCTCGGGAGAATTGTCTCAAACACTTGCAGGACAATAATAGGCTAAAGGCTGAAGGTATGGTTGCAGGGGGATCCTGTGAAGACATGACAGACAAAACTCCCCTGTTCAAGCAGAGTTGTTTACTGCGAAGTTTTGCCTGCAAAGTTGTTAAAGGAGAACTTGTTGATAACTGAACTTGTTGACAATGAATTTGCTGATGGCAAATCTGTAAGTCTAGCAGTCCTGAAAAGGACACAGTGTGATGCCTGGCAGGACTTACAGACTCGGGTACCTTTGAGACTTCAGAACTTCTGAATTAGAACTTGCGCAGATACCCAATCCATGCGTGAATGAGTGCTGGGACCCAGACTGGTGATCTCTTCCTCTGTCCATCTATATTTTTATCCTGTATCTTCTCTCCCTCTCCTTCCCCCCCCCTCTCTCGCTCTTTTCTTTTTTTTTTCACTTCACAAGTGAGAGGTGACATCTTTAATATGATGTGATCAGTAAGATATACCCTCAGTATTGGAAGGTTCAGAATCTACCTCTCAGCTATATCACAGGAAGGCTATAAGCCAGGAAAGATACAAAGGGCACTAACACTCCACCTGGGAAGAACAAGCAGGAAGAGTTTGGAAGGAACCTCTCAGTTATATGTCAGAAACATTTGAGAAAAGAATGAGCATTGGGCCATAGCCACCTGTGAAATGCCAGTAACTGAATGCTTCAAGGTTATTGAGAAGTAGAAAAAGTATAATGCATGTCGTTTTCCACAAGGAGTGACTTGGGCTCAGAAAAACTGGCATGATCCCAATGCTGTAACAGAAAGAATTACAACTCTTGCTATGGAGAAGATAATATGTCTGGAATAGGAAAAATAGTGTGTGCTGCATTAAGTGTGGTGCTGATGGCAGCTAAAAATATTGGTATTTCAACAGAAAAGTAGATGAAGAAATAAACAGATCCCTACAGGAGTTAGTGAAAGTGTTACAAGATCAACTAAATGCAGAATGTAAGACAAATGAGAGTCTTCAGGTGGCTTTTCCTGATTTACATTGGGAAAAAATCTGCAGTTTAATATAATATAAAGAGAATAAGAGATATTTCCTTTACCGAGTCTCAGGAAGCCAACTAGGATTTTTGAGTTTGGTTAAATCAACTGATAAACAGACCTGATTAAGGAATTAGAAATGAGTCAAGAGATATTGAGAATGAGGAATTGTTGATGAGACCATTGATCAGAACAAAGACCACTGATGATGGCCAAAGCAGAGGGGCCTCACAGATTGTTACACAAATAGTGCTGTACACAGCAGCTGAGAGAGCAAAAATCCAGTATAACATGTTAGCTCAAGATATTGAAATGGAATAGGTACGGAGAGTATATCTGATCAGCTGAGAAAGTTTTCTTTTCAGAAGATGAGGCCAGGCATATCTGGGGGCCTGAATTTTTCTTAACTACAAATGATAAAGGATGTGCCTGTTTCTTACTGTGTTACATTTTGGTCTTAAGACCTTAACCCCTTGAAAAAGGGAGACACATTTGTAAGAGATTATTCTTTTACATCATTGTCTCAAAGCCTGATGGGGACATAATGGACAAGTACAAACAAGTCCAGGGAAAGAAATCCTTTGAGGGACAGAGATAGACAAGGCTAGGGGCAATGAGATAAGCTGCAGCATAATGGCTGTGAAGAGGTCTTTTGTGTGGGCTTATCTCGAGGAACATGGCCATCTCAGGTTGTGCTGCACATGACTCTTAACCAAGCACCCAGGAATGCCACGATGGCAGAAGAAGAAGGATAAAAATGGGACCTATAACCATGCGGTTAATGTTTTCTGGCAGCAGATACCTCATGAAGAAGAAGAGGTTTCTGACATGAGAAGCTTCTCGACCTGCCTCTCTCCCTCCTGGACTTGCTCTGCGCTCTACTACGATGCTGAAAAAGAACAAAGGTGTCTGCCATCAGACTCCTCACTACAGAATTCCTGCATGCTGACCGTCTCTCCTGGGCCTGCTACCTGACTCCTGCTGCTTCCTCCCGCACTGGCTCTCCTGCTACCTGCTCGCTGCCCAAGACCAGCCATGTTGCTGCTGCTCTCCCCACCACCCCGCTGCTTTAGCCTCGGACCTTCGAAACGTCGTGCAACGGTACAGCTGCTGGATCCTGGTGGTGACTATCCCCTCTTTATGTGATTCTTGCTTCTTTCCTCTCTTTTCTATCGCCCTCTTTCCCTTCCCGTTCTCCCTGATTAGGATTTATAGTAAACAGTTGGACCAACATTTGAACTGTTGTTTCTTAATCTCACGCCTGGTATACATATACTAAAAGAACCTCATCTCCCTCCTATAAATTGGAGAGAGACATCATTGTGCATTGAGACCCCAACTGTAAATCATTTGGCAAAAAGTTTACGAAAGGGTGCTTGTCTCCAATTGATGTAGATATTTAACCTGGCAACAGCACTCTTATGTTAGTAGCCAGCCTCAATAGAGTGACCCCCCCGATTCAGTGTCTTCCAGACATTTCGAAGTTATATGTAGTTCAGTTACAAGACCATTTGAGAGAGGCACTGTCCCTATGATCCAGGCAAGGGAGACAGGGAAATAAAAAAAAATGCCCATGGCCGAGGGAGAAATTGCCCAGGAATTGATAAACTGCGGCAGAAGGATGGGAATCATGGGCAGTTATTAAATCTAAGCCTGCCATTAGGAGAATGAAACAGCAAGGAAACAATCCTCCTCCCCACTCCCTGGTGGCAAGGACAACGATATCATGGGCAAAAGGAACTGAGAAAGTGCTATCTTGAGATTTGATTAACAGCTCATCTACAGCAGCATTAGAAAATCTTATCCAAGGGTGTCAAGATAAACAGAAAGTGCCTTCTAGGAATGAGCAGCCTCCTTGGGAAAATAGAAAGGTGGAGCTCTGACTGACATTTTGAACCATCTATGATGGTCCAATTGCAACCAAGCTACTCTATCTTATCACATTACAGGAAACCCAGTTGATGCAGTAGCCAAGAATTATCATATGCTGAATTAGTGTTTGTAACAACCACATTACTCTTTTAAATTTTGTGTAAACTCAGATTATGACAGTATGAACTTTCAGAATTTATGGTTTAGGCTCATTATCTTTAAATCTATAACATTGGCAACTCATTTGGGAACATACATTATCCCACATTAACACCTTGCTATGGCTAGTTCAGTGACCAGCTGTTTTATCTGCCTTTTGTTTGTCTGGTGAATGTTCAGTTGACGATATAGTAGTGACATGTTTTCAAGGAGTGCTTATTCCATTCTCCCTTCTACAACATTATACTATATTAGAAATGTTAACATTAATTCATCTAACAGCGAATTTGCAAATCTAGTCACACGTTCCTCCCTTCACAGGAGAGACAGGACTCTATCCATCTACCTAATTTTTAATTAACTAGTTTCTTTTTATGATGTATTTCTCTCAACATATCTCGCAGTAGTGATAATGGATTGAAAAATAAACTTCTTCACTTTGAGAGTAACAGAGCACTGAAACAAATAGCCCAGAGATGTGGAGTCTCCATCTCTGGAAATATCCAAAACCTGCCTGCATGTTTTGTGAAACCTACTGCAGGGAATCTGCTTTAGCAGGAGGTTAGACTAGTTGAACTGCATAGGTTCCTTCCAAACCCTATGATTCTGTGATTCTGTGATTCCTGTACTTCATATCTCATGATACTAAATACACTGAATACACTGAACATATATTACTTTTTTAAAAAGGTCCTGGGGTTTCTGTTTTAAACACTTTCTTCACAGAAAATAGAAAGCATGAAAATAAAGATAACCTGTGCAACAGTTGTATGACACATCCATATTCACAGCCAAACTCTGTGAATATTCCTTAGAATAAAAGAGAGGGAGCCAGCAATGCAAAAACCCCATTTAAATTGTAAGAAGACTGATTTTTTTCACGTGGATTTTATTAATTTTTTATAAAGTTCTTTGTCCGTTCAACAGGCACAGTATAAAAACTCATCAATCCTTTTTCTGTTCTTTTCTGTCAGGTAAGTTCAACAGACTCATTTTCAAATGGAACAGGTGGGTGTCCATACACTGTGTAAACAATGCATTCTTGGCAAAGTTGTGCATTGCCATTATCTCTTCTAGACACCAGACAGAGGGGGAAACCAACTCCTGCTTCTCTTAGTGCCAGACACCTGTTCATTTTTCTTCCATTGCATCTGCTTCACCTTCTGTTGCTCTGTCAATTGGCTTTGGGCTGTGGCATAATTCTCTTCAGTGTGAAGCATTCCTAAGAGTGAGGATTTTACGTGTGTTCCAAGCCTTCTCTAGATTTTGGATGAAATGTTTCCATGTCATAAGAACGATCTTCAAGTAAGAACACCATAAGATGCCCAGGGAAAAATTCTTGCTAACTTTTTAAAAACAGTGCAGTCATAGTGCAGTCAAAAAATGAAACCCTAAGCCATATAAAGGACCGAAATTGCTGAATCTAAAAAAAAAAGAAAAGAAAAAGCTCAGCTTTCTTGAGATGTTTGGATCTTCTCATGGTGAAAAGATCCTAATTGGCAGGGAAGACCCCAAGTCTTAACTGCAGTAATCAATCAGCCTTGTTACTTGCTTGTTAATGCAGCACATATTAATCACAGAACTACAGGTTGAAAGGGATGATAAAAATCATGTAGTTCCAGCCTACTTCTATGAGCAGGGATACTATAATATCAGCAACAGTGTCAGCAAGTTCTGAGGTTTTGAATTGCTATCTATTACCTTCAATAATGCAGGTATATGTAGGTCACTCCAAAAGTAATGCCTCCTATTGATATTTCCATAGAAACTACAACTGATACAAAGAGCACAATAACATTATTTGATAGAGCAAATTCTCAGCTACAGAACAATATTTTTCAACATAGTCACCACCACCACGATCAGCTTTGCATCGTCACTAGTGATGAACAAGAGCCTGTATGTAAAAATCCGCACCAGTGGAAGTGACCCACTGTCACTATCACCACTACTGAAACACACCTAACTGTGCTCACAACCACTGTTCAGTCTCCATAACTGTTCAGCAAGCATCAGTAAATGTCAGTAGGTGCCATTTTTCCCACGGAATAATTCAGTTCCACAACTTAGCTTCATACACAGTTCCATGTCAGATGACATTTTGTCAGACTGCCTGTCTGCTGCCATCTGTCACCAGCAACAAAATGTAACAGAATACTGGTGGGCCTCTATGGTCATACCACCAACATCTGTCTCTGATGTCATGGGACACTAAAATCAATTAGGTGGCACACTTTTCGGAAAAGCCCTCCTTTGTATTTTATCAGCCCATTGGCAGAATCCTTGATCTTAGCTTACTTATGACAATCCAAAATCTTAAATTTTGGACAGATGGTGACAACTTGTTGAAGATATGGTGGTTCTGGTAAAAAGAATGTTAATATTTCAGTTTTCTTATTTACAAAAATATAGCTTTACACTTAAGTTCTTAAGAAAATCATCCCTTCAATTTGGCATTTATGTATGCTCCTAAAGTGTTGCTTAAGTGGTTCAAAGAGAATTAATTAAACATGAGATCAAGTGTTCTACTTCATGTTTGCTGATATTTCTTAATTTCTGCTGAGCTACACTAGAGATTTAATAAGATTGATTTTTATTTTTTAACAACTGGTAAAATAAGTGATACATTTTCTACCCACAAGTAATACACAATTGCTTCACAGTCTTAAGTAAAAAGAACAAATAAATTTCATATAAAACAAAGATTGCCATTTGTGAGATGTCTACTATGAACAAGAATTAAAAACATCTGGTAAGTCATAAGGGTACTAGAAAAAAGAGTAGAAAGCTGGGGATAGATTTGTCTGTTCTCACTCTAACCATGTTTTATGTTTGCCTGCAAGCAATTTAGTGAGTTCAGTAAAATGGCTTGTAAAAAAAGGTTATGCTTGTTTAATAAGAACATCAAAAATAAGTCTGTCTACTTACTCCCCTTTTGCAATAGTACTTGATTTTCTTTCTATGAAAGCTTTCATATTTGATATGCTTTAAGCCATTTTAAAACAGTTGTTAACAAATGATTGCATCAACTCTCTGGAGGAAAAAAAATCATGCAATTTATACTTGACAAAATGGAAATTTTTATCATGTTTGTGTTTTTCCAATGCAATGAAAGAGTCTTTTAAAAGGGATCTAATTTTAGTTCTCCTTTCTCGTGTGTTCTTGTGGATGTACAGCTGTTAGACTGATAACTCTTGTTTTTTTAAACTGGCTGTTGTTTGATGTTTTCCTTTTCAGAAAAAAGAAATCTTCCAGATAATATGCCTAAGTATTCTGAAGCCCTCCACTGGGGGAAAAGAAAAAGCAATCCTGTGCAGACTAACTAGACTCACTCTGTCTTGTGGTATGTGGACCCCAGATGCTGCTGCATCTGCAAGTGCTCACTCTTGTTAGCAGAAGCCACTGCAGCATCAATTGAAGATGACATTGACCATCATAATAAAAGACACAAGATTCATTGCTTTCTTTCCTTCCATCCCTCTGCTTTTTTTTCTGTTTGTTCAAAATATGTCTACTCCATAGCCTAGGCAGTCAGGTGGAGGGAAGAGCTTCCTGCTGGTTTCGAGGTCCCAGATACAACACCCACGGTAGCTAGACAAAGACTGGGGTATGAAGCAGTAGAATAATAACACAATTTTTGTTCTTGGATTTGAACAAGGGAGAGGCCAAAAGATGAGTGCTGTGTCAGTGGAAGTAGATTTTGGAGCCTATTCTTAAGACAGCTTATGGATGTGATAGAAAGCACAATGAGCAAGAGATGAGCAGGGCAGTCTTTTAAGGCATACATTCATACTCTGAGCTAGAACACCAACACAGATGTAACTGGAAACTATACAAGCATTGTTAGCATGGAATGAAGCCCAGGTAACAGCCTTTACAATCAGCAGGCATTATTAGCACAGATTCTGGCTCAACACTATGCTAATCACATCTACCTGGCTTCTGGCCAGCAAAAAGTGCAAGCAGAGGTCACTTGCCTCTGCTTAAGATGTACCATATAAGCATAACATAAATATGTATTTGTCCTTCCTATGGTACAATTATGTTTATTGCATTATTGACTAAAAAATTTTGCAAGAGTTTAGTGTCGTCTGGAGGATGATGGTCCAATTTTAAATCAGCTGTAGGTTTAAATGTATTTGTTTTTCTGCAATAAAATGAAAGTTGTTTAAACATCTGCTTTGAGTTTGAGAACAGGAGGTAAAATATTTTAATGTGACAGATTGAGTTAAATCAGGAATATGAATGTCAAAGGTCCCCACTCTCTGTATAGAGAGCCATCTTGCCAATTAGTCAATGATGTTACTTGGACTTGATTCTTCTACATTTCTTATGCAAAACAGACAGTATTTTCTAGGGTTTGCCATTTTTCTCCCTCTACATTGCAAAACTTCATCCAAGTGTTCCAAGTGTTTTTTATTATTATTATTTTAATTTTTTTTAACCTTAAATAGAAATAAAAACCTTAGTAGAATTAATGAAAGCTATTCTCTGCAGTCCTAAGCACATACACAGGTTGGGCAAAGAATGACTTGTGAGCATTCCTGAGGAGAAGGATTTGGGGGTGTCAACTGATGAAATATTCAACATGATCCAGCAACGTGCACTTGCAGTCAAGAAGACCAACCATACCCTGGATGTGATCACCCTGAGGTGTATCTGCTCCTCTACTTTGCTCTCATGAGACTTCACCTGGAGTACTGCGTCCTGTTCTAAGGCCCCCAATACAGGAAGGACATTGAGCTGTTGGAGTGGGTCCAGAGTAGGGCCATGAAGATGATCAGACAGCTGGAGCACCTCCCCCATGAGAATAGGCTGGGAGAGATGGGTGTCTTCAGCCTGGCAAAGAGAAAGCCCTGAGGAGAACTTATAGAAGCCTTCCAGTACCTGAATGGAGCCTACAGGAAATCTGGGGAGAGACTTTTCATAAGGGCATATAGAGACAGACAAGGGGGGAATATTTTTAAATTGGAAGAAGGTAGTTTGAGACTAGATACAAGAAGAAAATATTTACTATGAGGGTGGTGAGACACTGAAACAGGTTGCCCAGGGTGTGGATGTCCCCGCCCTGGAAGCATTCAGTGACAGGCTGGATGGGGCTTTGAGCAACCTAGATGGTCCAGATGGAGGTGTCCCTGCCTATAGCAGGGAGTTGAAACTAGGTGATCTTAAATGTCCTTTCCAACTGAAGCTGTTCTATGATTCTATGAAATTCATTTGGCTTAAACTGTCCCAATCAGTTTTAAAATAATTCATCTTTAATAGGCAACATACTGTTTTAATGCACTGCCCAAAACCATCTCCAAAATGCTGAAAACTGTACTGCCTCTAGCTTCATTAACTGAGAACATATGTTAGCAGCCAATTTTTTAGTAGCTCCCTTGAGTAGTTCTGCAAGTCAGATTTCACTGATAATTGCTTTAATAAAAAGTGTTTTAACATAAAGTGCTTGATTTCACAGGTTGCCTACATTTTTTTTTCTGCATTCAGCTTTATGTAGGCAAATATGTATTCAGACACTCTGTACATTAATGGGACTGCCCTTCTGGTTAAACACTAGCTTAAGTGCTTTACTGGGCCAAGGTCTAAAATCTATGTTTACTGGTAAAAGATTTTGAACATGTTAAAATTCTGCACATGAGTAAAAGAATATTACATGCACTTTCAGAAAATGACTACCTTATTGAGCTAGCAATTACCTACATAATTTGCACACCCCAAAATGGCACAGGAGCTGAAATGCTGTTGAGAACACTAAACTTGGTCTTCAGATTGAGAAACTAATATTTTCCTGTGCTTATGACAATTCCATAGGTAAGGATAATCGATGGGAGCTGAACATAATAGAGGCATAAAATGCAGATCATGTCTATCAATTTTCTTGGCTTAAAGATGTGCCTATAGTCTACATTTCAATGCTTACATGATTTTTCACTCTCTGTATATTTGTCATATGCTAATACAGCAGTCTTCTATCTATAAAAACTTAAATGCACTCTGAACTAAGATCCTGACATGCCAGCAATGTGGGAATTATCTGTTGCCAAACAATGATCACCTGTGTCTCGCTGAGTTCTTGCTAGATAAACTGTGAGAAGGCAAGTAGTGGATTTTAAGTGACCGTGGCTGTTCACTTGATGAATAAATAAGATTTTAATCTTTCTGCCTGTTAATACACTTTAAAAAAAAAAAAAAAAAAAAGTAATATCTAATCTAATATTCAAATGTGACTATAATTTTTTTCTAGGAGCTAGGAAAGAGCCTTAAAATTAAGATGAAGGTTCTCTGCCAGATGGCACTGTTTTGGAAGAATTAACAAAATCAGGCTATGTCCTTTTTCTGTATCATGGCCTTTGAAGGAGCGGATGGCTTTCCTAACATAGCCTGCAGTTGACAGATAGAAGAAAATAGTTTCAATTTCTAAACCCTTCATGCAGCAGATAAATTGTAGAATGCTAAACATTCCTAAGACAGCACAGAAAGATGTCTCAAGATCCTTACTGAGGTGGGACATGATAATCCCTATTCACTGAGCCTGAGATAAAGAAGTGATCATAGGAGAAAGAATCTTACCAGGAAAGAGGAATTAGGGTAGTTGCTAAGTTGCTGGAATATATACTCTGCCTTTTGTGATTCAATATACTTACTGCAGGAATTTTATTGCCATTTGATGAAACAAACGTGAACTAGTATTCTGTTCTCTCTCATCTCATCAGTTGCTCAACAGAGAAACACATCACCATTTACAATTCACAAACCAAATGTATAAGATACAGAGCTTGATAAAACAAAATCTTCCTTCTTGTTACAAATGAAATAATATTTTACAAACCTACTTCCTTCTGAAGTATTTTAAAGCTACAGTTACTAACATGACTGGTCTTGTTCCAGAAGAAAGCCTTCTGTTAATTGCTAAAGCTTTATTATCATAGTTTAAAGCTCATATATATTATTGCTTTCTTTTTTTTTCCCTCTTATTCACAGACTGCTGCCTTTTCCCCTTTTCTACTCTTTTCTTCTCACAGTGTATTCTCTCCCATCAAAAGATGGCTAAATAACCTGTTCCATGCCAAGTAACCCCTTTGGCAAGAATATTGTTGGCCCATAATTTGTTTAAAAGTGGTGGATTGCTGAGATCCTTTCAAGAAAGCTGCATGAAAATCTCCACAAATGACTCTATGCCATTAGCAGCAAGAGCCCTAACGGAGTCATTGTAGTGACTGAACGTATATTATAGATCTCTCTCTGTAATTTAATTCTGAAACTGGGAATCTTAGGTAGCATATGAAGAGCTGAAAATTGCCTCACCACCCCCGTGTCTCTCACTCACACTCAGAGATAGAATGAAATCAATGGGAGAAATGTCCTTGCAGTAGTGAATACACATGTACGTTGGCATTTACAAAAACTTGAGCCCTCTGTGGGATGTAGAACTTGGCTTAGAGGAAATTAGAACAATCTGACATGGGTGCAGATTCCCATCCTTCAGTACAGGTCATGATTGACAGGGCCCTTGTAAATAGAGGATTCAAGAGAGAGGAGCCTTTTAAAATTACGTGTAAGATGACTGAAATGACATTCAAAATGTCAATTTAAGCAAGAATGCATTTTCTGAATTATTCTCATCACTGTGTGCCTTTACATCTCTGATGCATTTCCAGGACATTCATTATAAACCTGATCCTGTAGATCATTTAAGGAAATCTGCAGAAATTGAGTATTTATATATATAATGGATTTGCATACATAAAAACAGTCTTCCTATGAAGTACTGCACTGCACAACAAATTTAAATGAATGCTGGATTGAATAATTGTAGAATACTTCATATGTAAATGTTACTGCCATTTAAAGCTAACTGCACAACAAGACAAAAGAGAAAATGTTATTTCACATACGTATACGAAATTAATCTGCAGAAGCTTCCAGTGTTGAAAATGTAAGCTTCCTAAAATATGAAATAATAACATAAACAAATTAAATATATAATAATAAATGAAGTTAATTACGACAAAGATGTTAGGTATTCAGTGTGAGAAATACCTAACTACTATATATGGAATCCTCTGAGCTGACATTTTTTGTTTGTTTGTCTGTGTTAATTATTGCTAGAGCTGAGAAAACTAATTTTGATTTGTAGTAGAGGTCAGTTACCTAATTCTTAACAACAACAACAAAAAAAACCCCTGTATTTACATTTGCATAGTACACAATGAAACAACATACAGCATATATGTTACAATTTTCATAGCAGTGAAAATTTTTCAAAAGGTAATTTTTCAGCTACATCTGTAGGGATTTAGAATTCTAATGTACCTCACAAAGCATGTTTTTCTTCACTTGTCCCCACTGGACAAGCATTTCCCTAGAGGATGCAGCTCCGTAGCTACATGGATGCTAACGATTTTGTTTGGAATAAATTACATATTAGTAGGATTATTTTTAAAGGAATCAAAGAATTCTACAGTGATCCTTGATAGTTGTTCTATGCTTTGATCCTTGATAGTTGCTGGAAGAATATTTTTAAACTAAAATTCTTGTTTCATGCTGGAAACTGATAGCTGAGGAAGCTATGGTCTTCAATACAGCAAGACTAAGAAGAATCCCAATAGAGTTAATTTTTCATTTTTTTCCCCTAGCAAAATTCATATAGCTGTTAGTTTTGTGTGCCCCAGAAGATGTGAGGCACTTCAGATTTGAATACTTTTCCATAATAATGTTGTTTGAAGGGAAGAAAACACTTAAGTTCTGGCCACAGAAACTGAACATAGCCCAAAAGAACATACTCAGAGCCAACATGTAGCCAGCTGGGTGTCTCTTGGATGGGCTTCACAGTATTCAGCCTGATCCCTCAATCCCTAAGATGTAATCAGCACTGAAAGACTCTCCAGAGTTTCTTTGCTGACCTCCTATGTCACTTCTCTCTCTTATTCTTGATGTATCTGGCACATTGTGCTGCACAGATGCCTCTACTCTGAGTCCCCATTGCAAGCTGACACTTGTACAGTATGTGGAAAACAGAGCAGAAGCACTGAAAAGCGATGGGCCTGACAGTTTCGGAAGGAACAGCCAAAGAGCACGATTGGAGAGGTCGCTGCCATCTACATCAGGCAAATGTTTTGGAAGAAAAGGCAAGGGGCAGACAGAAGCTGTCAGATTATAAACAAAGACATTTCAGATTAGTAACTCATTTGCTTGCTGCTTTCAGTTTAAAAGCCCTGTATGTCAAGTTTTGACAGTACTTTTGAAAGTAGTTTACAAATCACTACTGTATTTCAGCCTTTTTATCTTCCTCGCGAGAGTGAATGGAAATATCTGAACCTTGTACGAAAAACAAAGACATAGAGTAAAATGATCTATGTAACATACACAGAGTGAAGAGTGACTGCCTATGATGGCAATATCAGCAAAACTCTGTTTTAGTTGGTTTGGAATGAGTTTTCCCCTTAGCATGTGTCTTTCGAACAGGATCAAGGCTTCTGTCTGGTACTAAATCTGATTGCTGACAACGGATGTAAAATCAACTGAATATCCTATCTCTAGCAGCTGGAAAAATACAATTTTTCACTTATTAATATTCTAAGATTTATGAATGGAGACCTATTTCATGATAAATGTATCTAATTAATGGCCTAATTAAAGCTCGACTATCTTATTGCAACATTTAGATTAATATTTTAATAATAACTGCAGAAGATTAGTAGAGTTACTAGTTTTACTATTCCATTTCTTTTGCTGTACTGTACACATTCTTTCTGATTTCTACAGACTACTTTATTGACTAGTACATATGTCACTCCAAAAGTAATGCCTCCTATTTATTTTCATAGAAACTCCAATAGAGAAAGAACACAGTAACATTCTTTCAGAGAGCACATACTCAGCTATAAAATACTATTTTTTGATGTAGTCACCACCATTAGCTGTGTATTTTTGCCAGCAATGAACAAGAGCCTGCATGCCACACTTGTAAAAACCTGCATGGCTATCTGGAACATGGCTCATCTTTCATGCTGCTGTTGTCACTGCTGAAATGTACCACCCACCACCTCACTGTGCTCCCATCCGCTGTTTGGTCTCCATAAATGTTCAGCAAGCATCAATGAATGTCAATGAGTGTCATTTTTTTCTTCACGGAGGAATTCAGTTCTACACCTTTGCTTCATACGTACTTCAATGTTAGATGCCATTTTGTCAGAGTGCCCCTCTGCTACCATCTGTCTCATGGCAACAAACTGTAACAGAATATTGGTGAGAAGGTTCAGCCTCTATGGTCATATCACAAACATCCGCCTCTAATATTGTGAGCTAACATAATAAAGCAGGAAACATTCTTTCTGGAGCAGCCTTCATATTTCAATATTAACTTAGTATTCAGTTGATTGGATTAGGATAAAAGCTCTCTTGTGACATACAGCATGGACATTCATGAAAACATAAGTCTTTTCTCATTTTATATAGTTAATTAAGAAAAAGAAATAATTACATAAACAGTCATAATTATTTTTAGTTTTCTTCATATAATTATGTTTGTTAGGTCACAGATTTTTATTAAAATTTCACTTTGCTCATCTAGAAAACATTTATGAACTGGTGATTTATTTATTTATTTCTATGTGTCTTTTTTCAGGATTGAATCATCACCTTTTAGAGTAACATCAGAGATTTTGCTTTATTTTACACAACATTTATCCAGTTGCAACTTTCTGAGTTAAACTCAGCTCTCAAGAAAGAAAAAAATAACACTTGATACAATGTGTTGTTCCTACAAGCAGCAGATTACTAAAGAAGACATGTTGCAAACCGGCAATTCACATCTTCTTTCTTCAATAGTATCAGACAAGAGTGTCAATTTTACATTTTGCTGTAGGTGAATAGAGGAAGTGCTGGAAAGTTTAGCTCATGCATTTTCTGCTAGCATTCATCCATGGAAAAAAATCTGGGAAACGTATATGACAGGCATGAAGAGGGCTTAATGCTACCATTGTGTTCAGTCATAGTTTTTGGGCTATCTCCTATTGAATTACAAAATGTCATCATTTCACAGCATACAACATACCATCAAAATATTTTGCAAGTGTTTATTTTACAGTATTAAACAAATACATCAACCAAGGGGTGGTGATATAGCTTAATTAGGATAGAAGGGCAAAATCTGCAAAAGTCCTGTCTATTTCATCTCATTTTTAGTCAAGTTAGGAATTGTATGGTATTTGTCCAAGCTCCAAGATTTGCTTGGTACTCTCTATAGTTAGTCATGACTGTTCTGATTTTCTTGCTCTCTGCTTTCCTCTTAGGTTGGTTTCCATTACATTTTTCCCTCATATAAGGAAATATTGACTTTGACATTTTTTGTGGATCTAGATTTTTTTTTCATTTAGAATTTTTTTTTCTCTATACCAATGAGTTCTCTAGTTTTACTATCTAATTTTGGTTACTTTAAACCCAAATTTAAACAGGTTCATCTTTTAATTCTTCCTTTTTCCCCCCCTGTTCATCTTCTCCATGCTACACACTATATTAAAAACTGTTTCTTATTCTCCTCAGCCATCTGTTGTTCAAACTGAAGATGATAGGTCAATTTAACCTCTCTTCTGGTAGAGATTAAATCAATCCCATAATCAGTCTCTACACTTCATTATCTTTTTTGCCTTTCCTTTCATCTTTTTTAGTTCTACACCCTTTTTGAATTTTCTCACTGTGTAGATATTTGAACTCTTCGTACTATAGTTATGCTTTCAGTTTTTCTTTCTAAAGTTTTCCTGTTAATCTCTACTGTATTCTTATTTATTTATGTACTGATGAGCACTGAGGTAAATTGTTAATGAAATCAGTTTGAATGAGTACAATATATCTTTTTGGTGTGTAAGTCAGTAACTAGGAACACTGCACTCTGTAGACAGAAATTATTATTTTTCCACATGCAATGTTTTGAACAAACTTATACTGATTTTATGTTCAATTTCATTGTCTAATATTCTTGCCAGTAGAAGTTTTAGGAAGTTAAAAGTTCTGCTAAAATTGATTGAATACCAATAGTGCATTGAAAACCAATTGAAATGAAGGGAGATTCAGAATTTTTATTACCTGTGCAGAGTTCTTGAATCAAGATGTGAAGTAGAAGCCATTAAAAAAAAAAAAAAAAAAAAAAAAGATGATTTTTTGTACTGAAAATTTTAAATGACTTATAAAAAAATGCATTCAGAGGTCAAAAAAAAAAATCAATAAAATAAGCTTATAAAATTATATAAATTTAGTACATATAGAAATGCAGCAACAACTCACAAAATGTCCTCCAGGGCTATAAGAAAGATTATCCAGTTTTTCCAGAGAATCATGGAATCATATCATCATAGAATGGCTTGGTTCGGAAGGGACCTTAATGATCATCAAGTTTCAACCCCCCTGTCCCAGGAATGACTGTCCGATGCCAGATCAAGCAGTAGGTCAGTTTGCACAGGGTCTCATACAATCTGGCCTTAAACAATCTATTCCAGCACCTTACTACTCTCCCAGTAAGAAACTTCCCCTGACATCTAATCTAAATCTCCCTTTCATTAGTTTAAAAACATTCCCCCTTGTCCTATCACTATCTACCCATATAAAAAGTTGATTTCCTTCCTGTTTATAAGCTCCTTTTAAATATGTCTCCTTGCATCCTTCTCTTTTCCCAATTGAACAAGTCCAGTTCCTTCAGCCTGCTTTCATAGGCAATGTGATTCATCCCTTGGATCATCTTTGTGGCCCTCCTCTGAACCCACTCCAAAAGCTCCACATTTTACCTTTGTTGGGAGTTGCAGACTTCGATGCAGCATTCCAATTGAGGCCTCACGAGGGTGGAATAGAGGGGGACATCACTTTGCTCACTCTGCTTGCCACCCTTCTTCTGATGGAACTCAAGATACCACTGCTCTTCCAGGTTGCAAGAGGATCTGTCACATTTTAGACTCAGGCACAATTTCAAAATTGTCTTTCTGGTTAATATTATTTTGTGCTGATTGCTTTTGTTTAAAAGCGATCTGTGAAATCTGTTATTAGGACACAATAAGATCTACTATATTCACTGGAAGCGTAAATGGTTGAGTCAGATCCTTATTTTCTAATATAAAAGGCGAATACTAAATCATGACCAGAATTTGTGAAGTTGAGATGCTGACTCCACTCTTTTTTTCAGTGCTTTAGTTGTAGGAATCAGAATCTACATGCTGATAGATTCACTAAGGCTACAACTGCCTTAGTGATAGCATTATACAAAAAGTGATGGAAAAAAAGTCTCAATATTGGCAAAGTTAAGCTAAGGCTGCAGCGTATTTTTAAATACTCAAGGACTGCATACTGAACTACTGTGAGAAATATCTGTAACCCAGTGCTGAAGAAATTGCAGTATTAAGAAATATATGACTGAAACATATTTTTTAAGGTTAAATTCTGACTGATGTCTTTATTTTAACTCCACTGGCAGGGATTCTTTTCAAATAAATTAATAATTTAAAAATGTTATTCTTTCATTTTCTTTCCAAACAATTTGTTCTTTAATGCTCCAAATTCTACACTGCAGCTCTGTCAGATCTTTCCATAGGTTTCTGAGTCTCAGAAGAGTTTCTTAATTCTCAGCTAATCTTGCCTACATGTCTCCCAGGTACTGTAGCCTCATTTATCTTCCTTCTCACTGAAGCAGTGCAACCAGAAACTGTCACACCCACCAATAAATCTAGCCATAATTATGTTAGAAAAAAAAGCCCTGGAACACAACTTTTCACTTAGAAACAGTCTTGGTCTTTTCCTTTTCTTTCTTCACTTTTTCCTCCTCTTACTTCCCATAACTTTTTTCCCTTTGGAAAACATTTCTGTCAAGATTCTCCAGAAAACATTATGAAGATGAGGAACATGTCATTTCTCCCTCAAGGCCCACAGATCTCTCAAAAAGTTTACAATGAGGTTTAAACCTACTTATGCATGTGATTAGAAATTAGAGATTAATATGGATTGACACGAACATTTCACAAAGAATCTGTAATTATAGCTGTACAAATGAACAGAGAAAAAATACAAAGGAATTATGATGCCATTCGGAACATTTTTTTAATGAATGTTTCCAATTTCATTTTCTGGGGCTAATCAGAAAAGTATTCTGCTGGAAAGAAACCAAATGGTGGCAAATATGCAGGATTTGAAATACAGTATTTGCATTTTTACAATCACATTCTCCATTCTGATTGTGTGCATTATTTTTTTTCTTTTGTATATAATTTGTGTCAAAAGAAGATGTTATTAAATGTGAAAAGGCAGAAATGCATGAATAATAGATATTTAATCAAATTCAAATATTTTCATTATTTGAAGAGAGGAAGAAGAAACCTCGATAAATCTATGATACAAATACAGAGGACAACACTATATGTATATGTAACAAGTAAATGATTTTTTTATTTCTGGATGTATCTTCATATTCATTGCTCTCCACAGGACTTCCATCAGACTTTGATTCAACTATGGTTGTTAAATCTCAAGCCTTTATCATGTAATGCCCAAGTGGCAAATGTCAGTGTGAATACAAATAGCCCTCTACATCCCTAAGCACAATCTATCAATTGCTTGCAAGAATAAGATGCCAATGGGTATTAGCATGGTAAACAGCATTTTTATTTTACCTCACTGATTTCAAAGTGAATTACAAAAGTACATGGAAGATGAAACTAGGTAAAGATATCTGTATGAATTGCTCTAAGACTCACTGTGGCAAAGTGGGTAAAAAGTTATAGTCTGAAAATCACTGTCAGGATCAGGCTGAAGTTCTAAGACTGAGTGCTTCCAGCTGACTGCATCCATGCTATCAGTTGGAGCAGGAACCAGTGTGAACCAAGGTTTCCCGTGCCTAGATTTCCTGGTCTAGAAGGAGAGAAGTCTTAGACACAGTGTGATAAGTAATGCTCAGATTATACAGAAAACTGGATATCTGGGCATCTCAGTCTTTGATTCTCTTTTGAGCAGAACATGTCTGCTTCTTGTTCTGTATTACCAAAAGATGTAAATAAGTACCTTTAAAAATTACTACAGTCATGCTTAATGCCCTTAAAAGACTTCCATTTTAAGGATTTTTATTTTGTTAATTCATTTTTATGCACATCTATAATAAGAATTGTAGTTGCAAAGTATAACCTGAAATCACTGGAATATTCAAGATATCATCAAAGTTTTCTGGAAACCATCTATACTAATTACTATATGCTAATGAAATTAATAATATAATGCCTTATGTTTAATCAAGTATTGGTACTATTAAGAGAAAAATTACTGCAAAAAGAAGTGATTTGTCTTACCAACATACTGAATGTATTTTCAGCCATCCCTATGTATGTCTTTCAAAATAACACTAGCATTTTCATTATTTTATTATTTTTATAGTTCTGAGGGGATTTAGTTCTTAGTTTGATTGTATGCATTTATTAGACCATTTTTTTAATGCTTATGAGAATTATTTTCTTGACAGCATAGCACAATCTTTAACTAAAGTTATACAAGAAGCCTCCTTCACTGTATTACATCTTTTCTTCCTTCTTAAGTTTCTATGCTTTTATGTTTTCCTGTATCCTTCACATTTCCTCAGCTGTCGTGGGGAGAGCCCCGAGGGAGCAGAGATTTGATAGTAAGTAGGGAATTGAAATCTTCTGTAGTAATAGTTTCACCTCATCTATTTTACCATAAGCTCCAACAAGGGGAAGACATCCTCAGAGCATCCTGTACCAGGAAGAGTGTCAACATGTAAAAGGTGCTTAGAAGCTCTGGATATGATCCACTGGTAATCTATACAAAGCACGCATACATATTTGTACATGTATCACATATATGTACACATGCTATATTAACTATATTATTGTCTCAAATTTTACTCCAATTAATATTCATGTTGTATGGCCATACATGCAAAAAATGTTGGCAGTGAAATGACAGAAAATCAGGCAAAAGAAGCTTGGAACACTGCATTGGTCCATACATAGAATCTATCAAAGCCTGTCAATATTCAGCTAACAAATCCTGTGGCATGGAATGTCAGAAACTCACTGAAATGAACAAGCCTCTTTGCAGTTCAAGCAGTCCATCCATGCATATTTATTGTTCATGTTTGATAGAGTGAATGCTTACAAAAAAGAGTATCAGCAATGGAAATATTCATACTAATGAAGAAAAAATGGAGGAAATAAACTTTCATGACATTACCTTAAAATTCTTAAAGGAACTGTGTCCTGGCCTCATCTATTGCCGTATGTGCAATGTTATACACAGGAGACCAAGAACAGGTTACTAAGTGCTGAAGAAGAAATGCAACTACACATGCATTCTGGAGTTTATTCACGTTATCACCTTATGAGTGATTTTTATTGTTAAAAGAGTTTCTTAGTTTTGAAATAACATTTCCTCTCCCCTAACTTCCTTTCCCTTTCCCTTTCCCTCTTGTTTCTTTCTCTCTTGTCCCTTTCCCTTACTATTTCCCGCTTGTCCTTTCCTTTTCCCAGAACTATCAGAGTCCATTCATCACAATAAGAGGTTTGATTAGGCTTGAGACTGTAGGCAAAGAAAACAAAAACTCTTTAGTTAAAATTACCTTGATGAACTGAACCCAGTGAAGAGTGCTGCAACAGTGCAAGTGGTCAAGTAATCATCTGCTAGTGAGTGACTGTTATTCAGAAGGTAATACAAGCTATTTTACTCACTTGTTTCATATTTACTCTGTCAAAGCAAACTATCAAAGTTCCTTAACTGTAAAACTTGTGTGTGTGGCAGTATTACGTATCTGAGTAACTGCTCTGTAGTGAGGTTTCTGAGGAGATCCAGAAAAAAAAATAATTTTTTTCTGCTTTTATCCTGTAAGGACTACCACAGTGAAAGTTCTGGAACTGAGAACTTATACAGCTCTCTCCCAGCTTTCAGGAAATACTTTAGTTCTTCAGTTCATCTGCATTTCTCCTGCATAGAACCTGATGGCTCTCTACCAGTCTGTCCTACAGCCTTAAGTTATTAGCATCTGTATGCTGAAAACAATATCCTGATACTTCAAAATTCATGAAAAGTGAATGCTAAATGACTTTCACCTTGTGCAGAGTCATCTGAAGGGAAAGGGCTGACCATAAACATTCATTGACTTTTTCAGGAAGAACTAGCAAATATTTTTTATTGATTTATTTTAATTCAGTCCTAGCTATTTATCTTTGCTCACTTGAATAAGTTATTCAATTGTATAGGTAAATCTCAGTTCACTTATTTATTTATTTATTTTCTGAAATTAGCAGATGACAGGAGAAGCTAGTTTGATGGAAATGACTTTCAAGGTGAACCCCAAAATTAGCAGAGCTCCTGGAAGCTGAGTTTATTCAGTACATTCATTTTCAAAGGGGCTTACCATTTTGTACCCACTAAGAAAATGACTTTGGTTAACAATCTCTGCAATTTACTTATCTTAGTCATTTGACATTTGCTTTTTGTGTGTGGTTAAAACTGTGAATGTAGTGAAGAATTGACATTAGTTCCAAAACCTTGTTTTTCTCCACAGGATGTCTAGGACAAGGGTCTCTTGTTCAAACTGGATAAAAGCACTGTGATTTAAGTAATGGGCAGTACTTTTCTTTTACTGGAAAATACTTTGGGTGCCTATTGACTTGGGAAACAAGCAGAAGAGCCACAACTGAGAATCAGACAATACTGCTGTGAAGAAAAATATGTTTTGTGTGTCCTTTTTTATTTCTCAAGGCTACTAGAGAGATGAAGCTTTTCACAATAATGGGCATCAGTCCTAGGAAGAGTGGTGAGATTTTGTTGCAAGCCTTTGTTATTTAAGTAGAGATATGAAATATGACAGTTAACAATCAAGTTGTCTCTTAATATCTCAAAACAATGCTAGAATTGTAAGCAGAGAGACTTAAATAATAATAATAATATTAAAGTGAAAAGACCTTTTAAAAGATTGGTGCTAGAAACTGTAACAGATACATTTGCCAAAAAAACTGAACCAATTAGCAAGTACTAGTATTTTTTTTTAGTTTTCTTCTTCTAAGGTACAGAATCTCAAACAGTTTTGGCTGGTTTCTTTACAGATTCTTTCTTCTTTTTTTATGAATTCCACCTTCTGCTCATATACTCCCCCAAAGTACTGGAAGGTCGCAGTGAGGTCTCCCAGGAACCTTCTCTTCACCAGGATAAACAAGCCCACCTCCCTCAGTCTTTTTTAGAGGTGCTCCAGCACATTGAACATCTTTGTAGCCCTCTTCTGGACCTCTCCAAAATCACTACACCCTTCTTGTGCTGGGGACCCCAGATCTGGATGCAGTACTCCTTGTGAGGGGGGCCTCACACGGGGCAGAGTAGAGAAAAACAATCACCCTCTCTCTCCCTGCTTGCCACCCCTCTTTTGATGCAGCCCAGGATACAGTTCGCCTTCTGAGCTGCAAGAACACACTGCTGTCTCTTGTCCAGCTTTTCATCCACCAGAACCCCCAAGTCCTTCTTGACAGGGCTTTTCTCCATCTGTACATATATCTGAGACTCTCTGACCCAAGAGTGACACCTTGCACTTGGCCTTGTTGACCCTCATTAGCTTCACATGGGCCCACTTTTCAAACTTCACTCTCTGGATGGCATCCCTTCCTTCTATTGTGTCAGTGGCACCACTCAGATTGCTGTGAGTATACACAATTCCTCTGCCTATGTAACTGATAAAAATGTTAAAGAGCACTGGTCCCAAGATGGACCCCTGGGGATTACCACTCAGCACTGTCTCTACCTAGGCATAGATCTGTTGACCACAATCCTTTGGCTGGTACTCTCCTATCAATTATTTATCCACTGAATAGTCTACCCTTCAAAGATGTATTTCTCCATTTTAGAGGTAAAGATCTGGTGTGGGACCATGTCAAAGGCCTTACATAGTTCCAGATAGCGGTTGTCCATCCTTTGTCCACTGATCTAATGCTGTTCTTTCATCTCAGAAGGTCAATGTATCTATGTGTTGGAGATACATGTATCTGACAGGTAGATCATTCAGTAAATAAGGAATCAGACGGATTCCTTAAGTGTTGCAGTCAGCTGCTCAATGTCCGGGTGGAGATCAGTGTCAAGTGCTGATCCTCAGTGATCTGTATACTGACCAGTACTACTCAGCATCTTTGCTGGTAACATGGAGAATGGGATTGAGTGCACTCTCAGCAAGTTTATGGAAGACACCAAGCTGTGTGGTGTGGTCAACATGCTGGAGGGAAGGGATACCACACAGAGAGACATGGGCCAGCTCAAGAGGTGGATCTGTGAGAAAAAATCATGCAAAACAAGGTCAAATGCAAGAGCCTCCACATGGGTCAGGGCAATGCCAAGCATTAATATAGGCTACGTAACTCATAGGAAGAGAGCAGCCCCTTGAAGAAGGATTTGGTTGAACTGATGAATGAAAAGCTTAGTTTGAGCTGGCATTGTGCACTTGAAGCCCAGAAAGCCAAAAATATTCTGAGTTGAATCAAAAGAAATGTAGTAAGCAGGTTGAAGGAGATGTTTGTCTATTTATACTCCATTCTCATTCTACCCGCCACATTCAACTCTCAGGCTTACAGCATAACCTCTTAGAGTGGCTCCAGAGGAGGGCTGTAAAGATGATAGGGACTGGAGCACCTCTCCAGTGAAGATAGACTTAGAAGTTGGGATTATTTAGTTCAGAGAGGATAAGGCACTGAGAAGACACTATTGCAGCCTCTCAGTACTTGATGGAAGCCTACAGGAAAGAGGCGGAGGGACTTTTTATCAGGGAGTGCAGTGAAGGTAACAGTTTTAAACAGAAAGAGAATAAGTGTAGCTTACTTTTGTAGCAAAAGAGAAACAGTATCTAGTAAGGAGCGTCTCTGCTGTGTTGGCACTGAATATTGCAGTGTAAGAGTGAGTTACTCAAGCCCTCTGGTTTATCTATGCCTCAGTTAAGCTTCTGGTTGTGTAAAATAGTCTACAGAGAGCTTCACAGTATTTGTTTACTGCACTTGATTACATTGTGTGTCTTGAGTCAAACAATATATGTAGTAGATAAAAATTTATAACTGATTTATGTGTAAGATTCAGCAGGTTGCACTGCAATTTGCAGAGGAAGAAGCATCTCACTCTGAGAGAAATAGTAAAACAATAAATGCAGTCTTAACTAGTAGGTACTGTTTTAAAATTTTAGCAATAATAATTAGATGTAGCTATATATTTACTTATTTATAAAAACTTCTGATGCACTCTTGAAATGTGAATGGTGCGGCTCATTAGTTTGTTTGCCTGATATTAGCTCTTTCTGACAATGTTAGATGTTTTGTTATTTTGTTCTTGTGACTGTATAAATTTGCAAACATAAAACCCACTCAGTTTTAGACAACTGCTTATTTCAAGTTAGTAAATACACTGATTTTTAGCCCTACAATTCAGGTTGTAACAGCTTATATAATTCTAAACCATTTCTTTTGAGATTTCTACTCCGAGTGAAACCTGTATTAAATCAGTCACTAACAAACACAATTGCCTAGGAGGGTAGGAGCTGGGGATGGGGCTTGTAGGTACTTTCTCATCAGTATCATTGCTCAGTTTTAGTTATTTATTACTGTCTATGAATGTCTAGAATGACCCATCTGGTGAAGAATTTGAGTTACTGACCTAGAACCATTTGAAAGCTGGCACAATATTGCTGTTAATTTGATGTACCATTACAAGATACATTTAAGTCAAAACAAAATTTGTGGCTTCTGGAGTAGCTGGTGTACACCTGGGAGAGAGTGCTTTTCTATATTCCATTGCTGGGGATATTTAAACCTGGTGTATAGCCTTCCGTCATGGTGGTGCTATTGCTGCACTGATATACATTCACTGAGGCATAGTTTTTATTACCAGAATATGTTAATCTCACAGCAAACAGAAACCAGTAGCAAAGTCATAACAAATTTCATTCACTACATCTGCCTTGTAAGCGACAGTTACCTCAACTACAAGCCTTGTTTTAATTTAATTTCTTCATCTCAGTTATTACACATTTTTAATACATTTTAGGAAGTTAAATTTATTTCTCTTATTTCTGAATATTGCTTGTTATTTTTATGAGGTCATTTTAAGTATTACCATATGCTCTTTTAATTCAAATAAATATTTATTTTAAAAAGTAGGCCTTTCTCCTCAAGCTATGTGCTGTTGGACTATCCTTAGCTGCTGTATGTGAAAGTTTGGACAGCAATTATGGACTAAGCTACTGAAAAAATAATGAAGGGAAAAATAAAATCAAATATTTTTTTCAGCTGAGTTGTAACCTTTGCTGAGAAAAAACACCTTACAAATATTTGAGCAGGACTTCACCAAAATCCCTGTGATTTGGGCCAGTGAATCCGACAGTTAACAGCATTCAGATGTAGAGTCAAATTCTTGACTTTGTATTCTAGAAGTGTTGGTTATTTTTTTGGTTGGTTGGTTTGGTGGGTCTTTTTTTTATTATTTTTTCTCTTTTTTTCCCCTGGGTGCTATGCAGGCATCAATCACAAAAAGGAACACACACAAAAGAAGAGTGATTAAAAACATAAAGGAAGTGGAGGTTTATTATGAGAAAATTGAATACTTCACATAAAGAAAGCCAGTGCTTGATGATATACTAGTTCTTTTGCATCTCTACTCATTCATGTGGCATAAAATTGAGAACAAAAGAGACTTTTTGATTAATGACCTTTGCTAATCATTCCAGTAGAATACACAGACACTTCTTATTTGATTCCACTACCAAATTAAGTTTGTGTTGATCATAAATGTCACTTGCACACAAATCACACATAAATATTCAAAATGATCTATATTTTATCAGTTATAAAAGAAGGCTTGTCAGCCAGAATGAGTTTAAACAAGTAATTAGTGCAAAAGTTATTAAACATTTTAAACAAATGTGCTGCATGAAACTCAAATTAGAGGAGTCTAAAGAAATTTAACAGTGTCTTGATTACAAAGGTATCTCAGTTGGAGGCAGATTGGCCATCTATGGAAATAAAAAGAGAATGTGCATTATAGGGTTATCTGTAGAAAGTAAAAAAGAAAAAAAAGACCATGTGAAAATTGATAGAAATTGACTCTGGAAGTGTAAAATGAAAATAAGAGGTTACTATGTAGGACCTCAGTCCCGAGGAGTTGAAATAATAGTGGGCATCAGAAAGATCCTCTTATGTGACAAGGCACACATACTGAATAGATACTAAACCATAAAATTCTTCATGATTTAACTACTACCAAGACTTTTTAGGTTATATCATTAATAAATTGTTAAAGAGATTGGAGAGAAAATAATGAATGATCCTTTTAAATAAAGAGGGAGGGACAGTATGGAAAAAAGAGTGAATATGCTGTTCTGATAAATTAATGGGAAAAATACAATAATTTCTTGAACTTTTGTTTATTTTAGTTATTGCTCAATTCTAATATTAATATAAACTAAAACCATCCATGAAAGAAACCCCGGGAATAACAGGGAGGCAACTGAAAGGTTCATTAGCTCCTTCTTACACATTAGTAATGTACATGGTTCATGGTTCGTTATGTATATTGGAAGAACATAATTGATGTTGCTCCTGTCAACAAGCCTTGAAAACTCTCAGTAAGGATGTGGATAATGAAAAAGTAATAAAGCAGAGGCATCATTAATATATCAAAATTTCCTTCATTTATCAGTTTAACATAATGAAATTAAATTTTAAGTAATTGTCTCCCACATATACTTAGCTTAAAGACTTGAGAATGGCTTGTTTGCTTGTTAGTTAGCCTATAAAATTTTATCTCTCCCACAAATCTTGCTTCATTTTAGAATGAAACTTTAAGAGATCATTAAGTTAAAATATATCTCAAAGAATATTGCCTCTGGTTCAGTCTGAAATTGGTATTAAACATTTATGAATAAGTGAACAAGTCTTTATGTGGCAAATTCCAGGCTCTTTTTTTTTTTTTTTTCATACTTGTTTTTTTACAATAAAAAAAATCCTCTAAGGCTTATAGTTGGAAAGACACAACCTAAAGATGACTTGGTGTACATTTCTACAGTGACCATACATGATCCTCTGCAGAACATTTTGTTTGGTTAGAAATATTTTGCTTGGATTTGAAGGCCAATATTATCACCATGTAGTTATTATCTCTAAGCATTTTTGTGTACAAAACTTTAGTTGCTGGAAGACTGCAAGAATGCACTGTTAGTGTGTAAAATTTGCAGTGCAGACTTTTTAACCAACACTATTAATGTGAATGCAAAAACTGGGAGACAGTCTCAAATAACTAGGAACATTACATACTCTTATTCTTTTCCTATGGAAACTTCACATTTTACTAGAGCTGACTTACATAATTGTGGGCAAATAAATAAATAAATAAATAATCCAACCAATAGCTTAAGCAATAGGTTTCATTATTGTATTACAGCCCTTCAATGAAGCAGCTGTATTTTTGCTGATGAATCTAAATTTATAGCTTGAAACAATCAAATTATTTCAACTGGAGCAATATCTAGTTAGAGTTCTGATGTCTCTCAGGAGTTCTGTTGGGACCACAACAAGGAAATAATTGAAAACATGCCTTCTTTTTTAACTGAGTAATATGAAGTGTTACTATATGTTAATTCTGCGAGACTTTTACCTTGAATTTCAATAGAATGATTAAATCCAGAATTCAAGTCTTGAGTGCCTTTGAAGAACACATTTCAGAGAAATAGAGAATTTTGCATCTACCTGTCTCTCAGAATTTTTGGAGCCCATCAATTTCAAGCAAGGTAGATTTGATTCCAGTGCAATCTTTAGGCATTACAAACCCTCCTGTAGATGTATGCACATATTTTAACGGAATAAAGAGCAAAACAAAGGCAACCCAGATGCAGGATACATAATGCAGAATTAAATAAATATGACACAGAGGAAACAATGTGCAGCATTTCCTCACTGCTTAAACTGATGCTCTCCATTGTTTTCCAATAGTTTTTGCAAGTTATTTTATGGATGTCACTTACAAAATCTTATGGAGCTAATCTAGACAGAATTATAGCTAAGCTTTTCTTACCCTCAGGCACTTTAGTCTTTGCAGCTTCCTGCTGTTTGTTATCAATGTTCAACCTGCTTTACTTCTATAGCCTGCGAGAAGAACTTTTTACTATTCAATATTGCGCCTTTTTATTCTATCTTCAAATGGTTTTTCACTCCACTTTATGTAGTTAGGCTGTACTGTTACCACCACTTTCCTTGTCTCAGATCTTTTCATTTTTCATGTGGAATAGAGCATCACCCACCAGCACCACAGTAATTAATACTTGCTAATTTTTCCATATTAAACTCCTATACCCAGATTTATTAATAACAACACAGCTACAAAAATCTCATAGTTGAAAGCCGGCATTGAAGATGAGTGAATATGGAAGAAAAGGCTAATGATTTATCTGAAAATTCATTATATGTAATGCCACTCTATGGGGTTGATATATTTTGATTTTTTGAATGCTCTTTTTGCTTAAATGTATCTGGGAAATTTTATAACCAAATTGTCCCTTGAGTCTCATAAGTACACCAGAACATTTTTTGTTTGTTTGTTTGTTTGTTTAATTGTGTAGGATTCCTGAATTAGATTTAATATTTCTGAAAGAAATTATTCATATTTTGTTTCCTGAATGGAATGAAATATGATCAGTCATGCTAATCATAAATATATCATTTAGAATATTAAGCTTTGACAGTTTTATATATCAATTATATCTTATAACTAAATGTTCTGCTTGTAAACAGCACACATATAAATACAAGATGGTGGTCTATATTAAAAAGTCAGCAATTGTGAAATGTAGTTGCAGCATGATAACACAGTAACGTAAGTAAGTTGTTTAAATAAAAGGAAATACATTAGTATCTTAGAAGTCCTGGGGTAACATTTTGTAAGCAACGGATTTTCATTGGCGATCCTTTATACAGTCTGTTAAGAAAAACAAAATTAAATAATATGAAAATAAAAGGAGATCTGAACTTTTTTTTTTCTTTTTTTTTTTTTTTTTTTTTTTTTTTTTTTTTTTTTTTTAACCACCAATTTCAGAGAAATGCTGAGGAATGTAAGGGATATGTAAAACACATACTCTACCTTTTTCTTATTACTGATTATGCCTTTAGGTTTAGGTTGGCTGTTGCAATCTGTGACAATAAATAGTTCCAAGCTCAATTTTAATATTTTAATTAAATTGTTAAGAGAAGTCCTGATATTAAGTAGACAGATGAAACAATTACTGAATGACAGTTTTCAACCTTAGAAGAATTTGCTTTTCATGGTTACTTGGTGCTTATTTTTAAGGATTCATAAAAAGAAATCAAAGAGGCAGATATCACTTCTAAACCAAATTTAAAGACTAAGATTTCAAACTTCAGTTATTGTCAAGTTCACATCATGTTTTTCATAGTCTTTATTAACTAGGCTCAAACAGTGAAATCTTGACTGGTAGTCAAGTAAAGTAAAGTTACCTTAGATAAAAAATTTCTGATAATCTCATAACAGATTTTCTCTAGGAGTATATTAATTTCATGATTACTTCAGTACTTTCAGCCCCACCCAATGTTATCTCAGCAACTTTAACAAACAAGATTATGCAAGTAGAAACTTGGTTTTAACGGTGAATTAATTTTTGTTGTTTTCATTTTATTCGGTTTTCATTTCATTTTCATGCAACTTTTTAATACCGAAGTATATATAATATGCGCATCAGAAATCTAAAATTTCATTTTTTTTTTTTTAATTCTATGTGTGAAACAGAAAACGGAGAAAAATGTTCTATTATTTTTCAAAATGTATTCAGGTTAAGTTTTTGGGGGTTGAACTACATTTTTGTACTTCACTGAATAGTGATCTAATTTAAAAAAAAATGGAAAAAATCATTTAAATAAATAGACATGAAACATTTTTAGATTGATTTATTATTTGTTTACATGTCTGAAGTTGGGAAACTGACTTCAATTATTTTATTTCATTAGCAAAATTGACTTCAATTATTTTATTCCATTAGCATTCCTCAGCCCTTTTTTTTTTTTTTTTTTTTTTTTGATAAAGAAACTATTTTCCTCTAACGTTGTTCCCATTTAAATATATCAATGCTATAAATCATATAAAAATGGAATGGACCATCATTAAAAAGAGAATTTGTTTGTTCTGAAAATGTCAGAGCAGTAAATGTTAACATTACTGAATTAATATTTCTACCCATATGTTTCTTTCCAACAACATTCTGGTACGCTGGCAGTCACAGACTATTTTGTTTATGCTATGATCACAGACTCGCAGAGAATATGCTTCCACTAAAGTGTCACTAGCTGGATTCATTCCAGATTCAGTGGTTTCAAAAGAGAAGCAGTTCCTACTGGGGCCCTGTGTGAGGCTGCAGCTAAGTGCCAAGCCTTAGCCCAAAGGATAGTAAATTGTGATTTTGATCCAGATTCTGCACGAACTGAAAGAAATTGGATGTTTGATTGACTTAGTGGGTTCCTATGGTCTACCATGGGATTCTTCATGTCATTTCCTAAATCTTTGATGTAACTGAGCACTGAGCCACCTTCAGTCTGTGATTCTGCAGTTTTTGAAACTTGATTTCTAATGGCAAGATGAAGCCACACAGCATGAAATGACAGGTTAATTTCACATTCACATTTTTATTTTAACAAACGGATTTTTTTTATTTATATGAATAGCAACTTGGACTCCTCCTTTATGTGATCTTGAATGCTTTAGTTTTGAAAAATTTTCAATTTCAGATAAAATGTGTTCAAAACAAGGGTTAGTCAAAGGCTTGCATTTGAAAGGGCACAATAATGCTAACAGCCTATCAGGAACTTAACTACATGACAGCTCTGAAAGGAAATGCAAAGCTGCCAGTAGCATCTGGGGAGTCAGCCAAGAAGCCAGATGCTACCAAAAACCATTTCCTCTACTGTTTGGTGTTTTGGACTCCTGTGGGTGTCTCTGAAAGATAAAAGGATCTAGTGTACTTCATAGAACAATATGCTAAGCCTCAAGTGCCTCTACTACTGTTGAGGACAATTTCATGCTGAATACTGATAAAGCAAACAAAAAACAAAAGAGAGGTATTTCATTAAATCTGGACTCCAGTACTAATTTTTTAATTAGCTTGTTGCAGTGTGAACTGTAGAATCATAGAATCACCGAAGTTGGAAAAGACCTCCAAGATCATCTAGTCCAGCTGTCCACCTACCACCTATATTTCTCCACTAAACCATGCCCTTAGTACAACATCTGAATGTTTCTTGAACATCTCCAGGATCAGTGACTCCACCACCTCCTTGGGGAGCCCATTCCAGCACCTCACCACTCTTTCAGAGAAGAAAGTTTTCCTAATGTCCAACCCGAACATCCCCTGGTGCAACTCGAGGCCATTCCCTCTAGTCCTGTCTATATCTATGTGGGGGAAGAGACTGAACACGACCTCACCACAGCCTCCTTTCAGATAGAAAACAATTAGGTCTCCCCTGATCCTCTTCTCCAGGCTAAATAAACCCAATTCCCTCAGATGCTCCCCATAAGGCTTGTGCTTCAGACCCCTCGTATCTTCTGTGCCCTTCTTTGAACACACTCCAAAGCCTCGATGTCTTTCTTGTAGTGAAGGGCCCAAAGCTGAACACAATGCTCAAGCTGCAACTTCACCAGAGCTGAGTACAGAGGGACAATTACCCCCATGGTCCTGCTGGTAATATTATTTCTGATACAAGCCAGGATGTCATTGACCCTCTTAGCTACCTGGGCACACTGCTGGCTGGCTCATGTTTAGCCGAATGTAGACCAGTACCTCCAGGTTCATCTCTTCCATACAGTCTTCCAGTCACTCTGCCCCAAGCCTGTAGCACTGTGTGGGGTTGCTGTGGCCAGAATGCAGTACTTTGCATTTGATCTTGTTCAACTTCATCCCATTGGCTTCAGACCAACAATCAAGGCTGTCTAGATCCTTCCAAAAGATGTTCCTACCACCAGGCACTTGTGTTTATCTAATGGATGGGAAGAGAATGTTTCCTCAGTTTTGATGAGCACTGAAACATTTCTTGTAGGATGGAATTTAAAGAGTGTGCATCTTCTGATTTGTAGAGATTTATATAAGTCTATATGTCATTCAGACTGGAAAGAGAGAAAAAGAAAAATGAAACAAAACAATATGAATAAATAAAGAATTTGCAAATCCTGGAAGGGGCATGGGATTAGTGCTTCACATCGCAGGGATTCAACTTTATAGACACAGTCTTGCAATTAATTGAAATGAATGCAATTAAGGCAAAGTTGGTAAGCATAGAAAAATGGAGGAAGCTGTGGAATTTTATTTAAGAAGTAAATAAATAAATATTTGTCTAAGAGTGCAGAATCTAAAGAGATGGTTACTGTTCAAGAGTTTGGCTTAATGGTGTCTTTGAAGAAATATTGCTTTCCTGACCTGACTGTATATATTTAGAAATCCGTAGCATTTTAATATTCTCTGAGATCTCAGAAAACTGACAGTTTAGAGTTGTTAGAAAAGTGTCTATGACCAACATGAGAAAACAGTCTCTTCATGGGTTTCAATGCTCAAAACATATTCAAATGTAAAAATCCAACAATTTAATTGCAATAACAAAGTCACTGATGTGTGTTTATCTTTCTTTTACACACAGGGATTTACTAAAAATCACCTTATGGAAAAGTAGTTCTATGTACTAAAATCCAAACTCAATGAAGCACTGCACATAAAAGTTAGTAAAATCAAATGGTTTCTTTAAACTTTAAATTCAAACTTAGAGCACCAGATAATCCAAAAGGAAATTAAGTGAAATGCCCCTCTGGGAAAAGGCAAAACCAGTGCACTCTGTGCAAAAGTTGAATGATGACCAAAATAAGAACAATGAATTTCCATGGAGAACATGTATTTTCAAAATGTGTATATTTGCATATGTGCACACATCGTAATACTAAACATGTAAATTTCTTGATTACTGCAAAAAGTACACTTCCTAAAACTATGTGACTTGTAGCCTCTTCTCTTTTATTAATTTGTCTAAATTCAAAGAAACACAGAGGGCTACTTTAAAGTTTTGGCGTTGATATTTTCTCTTTGTACAGAATATAAATGTCAAATGTTTAACAGAACAATCATATTACCAATATAGAATTTGGATATATGTTTTCTAAGGCCAAGGTCAAGTGTCAGGCAAAATCATCTGGTCTCTGACAACCTTTGTAGATTCTACACTAAATCAAAGGCACTTTGGTAATTTATATGTCACAATGATTAGCACATATATTCTTCAGATAATTTAAGATTAAATCAAATCTTCACAGCATTCATTATTACCAGCTAAAAAACAGGTAGATGTTTTTTCAGTAAAAAAAACTGAAAACAGATAAGGAAATATATCACTGTAAAGGATTTCAGTAGACTTCCTGGCCATTGTCAGCAGTAGCCATCAATTCCTTTATTAGATGTGAGAACAAGACTAAATACAGTTATTGGATTCCTGTGAATATGCCTGTAAACAGACTCCAAAGTTTGTTGTGTGTGGATTAGCTATCAGCTACATAGGTACCCCTTCTTCACCTGAAAGGTTATTTGGCTTTCTAAACAATGTCAGATGGTCTAAAGAACAATATCCATTCTTTTATGAAGCATTTTCTCTTTTACTTTCCCAGTCCAGGTGTCATAGCATGATTCTTTATATTTATAATGATTTGATTATTCAGTATGGACACTTCTCAGGATGCAGGCTTCACTGCAGAAATAAAGAACAGTTCTTAGCTTCGGTCATCACTGACAGTTAGGCTTCCTATGTCTCTCATGTCCTTGAAATTCTAGGCAGGGACTGGGGGAGCAAAACCCCTCCCACCATAAGAATAGAGCAAGTCTGAAGCCAGCTGGTGAGACTGAGTATAAGTCAACAGGGCCTGTAACAGGAACTGGCTGATGTGGTAGCCACTCTCAATCATATTAGAAAAGTTGTGTCTCTTAGGTGATATCCCTGGGGACTGGAAAAAGTGAAACATCACTCTCAATTTTAAGAAGGGCTGAAAGGAAGACTTAGGAAGTCACAGTCTGGTGAGCTTTTCCTTTAAGCCTGGGAAAATCATGGAACAGATCCTCTTACAAGCTTGCATGTTAAGGCACATGCAAAATAAGGAGATGAACCAAGACAGCTATCATGGCTCCATCAACGCAGATTGTGCCTGGCTAATCTTAGGCCATCTATGACAGAGCCACATTTTCAGTGAACAAAGGAAGAGCAGATGCCATCTATCTGGATTTGTGCAAGACCTTTGATATGGCCCCTCATCACATCCTTATCCTTAAGTTGGAAAGATATAGATTTGAAGGGTGGATTATCCAATAGATGAGGAATTATTGAATAGTTACATGCAGAGGGTTTTGGCCAATGAATCTGTGCCGAGGTGGAAACCAATGACAAGTGGATCTGGCTTGGGACTAGTGCTCTTGAACACCTTTATAAATGGCACAGACAGTGAGTTCAATTGCAGATGTATGCAGATGACACTAATCTGAGTGGTGCTGTTGACAGAACAGAAGGAAAGGATGCCATGCAAAGGGGTCTGGACAATGGGCTCATGTGAATCCAGCGAGATTCAACAAGACCAAATGCAAGATATACTTCTGACTGGGAGAAGAACTCCACAAATTGTCCTGTTGAGAAGGACATGGAAGTTATGGTGGATGGAAAGATTGACACAAACCAATGATGAGGCCTGGAAGAGTCTTCATTATGCCTCCCATCTGGAGTACTGCATCCAGTCTTGGGGGTCTCAGCACAAGAAAGACGTAAAGCTGATGGAGTGGATCCAGAGGAGGGCACAAAGAAGGTCTGAGGGCTGGAGAACTTCTCCTATAAAGAAAGGTCGAGGCAGTTGTGTGTATTCAGTCCAAGGAAGAGAAAGCTCCGGGGAGAGATTATGTCTTCAAGTACTTGAAGGAAGCTTAAAAACAAGAGGGAGACAAACTTTTTACTCAGTCTGATTCTATGCATATATATTTTCTCTCCATTCAGTCTTTCTATAAATCAGTTCTATTTATTTTTCTCTATTAGGAAGTTTTCCCCTATTTTCCCAAAATAATTTTTTTCGTTTCCATGTAACTCTTTGCTATACAAAAACATTGCACAAGAAATTTTTCAAAGAAGTAAAAGTAGGTGAATTTAAAGACTAATACATTGTTTCTTTAAAGGAACTTGATAAATCCAGTACTTACAAAGTCCAGCAAAGTCCATCTAATGTGCCCAATAAAATCAATCCTATACAACAATTAATTGAGTAATTAGCACTTAAGCCAGAAGTTCTACTTCTTATTAGTCATCTAGATGATCAGACTACATAAACTAAATTGATTACACAAATACTATATCACAAATTTTATAGTTTTATATAGAATGAAAAAAAAAAAAGGCCTCACTGTCTATAACATGAAACAAGGTTACTTTTCCCCAAGCAATGCAGTAGAAAGTACATAAAATCAAGTATGTGAAATCACTGATTCCCTAATGCCACTCTTCTCAGTAGAGATAATTCCTTTATTCAGTTCATAAATTCTCTTCCTTGTTTGCATTTGTAGCTCTTCCACAGAAATTCACTCTGCTGATCTAATGTTATGTACTGGTTTAGTTCTTTTATTTCTGGTGACTGGTCACGAGTGGTGTTCCCCAGGGGTCAGTGCTGGGGACTGTCCTCTTCAATATCTTTATTGATGACCTGGATGAGGGCACTGAGTGCACCCTCAGTAAGTTTGCAGATGACAACAAGTTGGCTGGAAGTGTCGATCTGCCTGGGGGTAGCGAAGTCCTACAGAGGGTTCTGGACAGGCTGGAGAGCTGGGCTGAAGCCAGTGGGATGAGGTTCAACATGACCAAACGCTGGGTCCTGCGCTTTGGCCACAACAGCCCCAGGCAACAATACAGGCGTGGGACAAAGTGGCTGGAAGACTACGTCGAGGAAATCGACCTGGAGGTATCGTTTGATTCATCTATTGGATGCTCAGCTGAACATGAGCCAGCAGTGTGCCCAGGTGGCCAAGAAGGTCAATGGCATCCCATCTGGCATCAGAAATGGTGTTGCTAGCAAGAGCAGGGAAGAGATTATCTCCCTGTACTCAGCACTGGTGAGGCCACACCTTGAGTCCTGTGTCCAGTTTTGGGCCCCTCTCTGCAAGAAAGACATTGAGGCCTTGGAGCGGGTTCAAAGAAGGGTGACAAAGCTGGTGAGGGGTCTGGAGCACAGGCCTTATGAGGAGCAACTGAGACAGCTGGGATTTTTTAGTCTGGAGAAGAGGAGGCTCAGGGAGACGTTATTGCTCTCTATAACTACCTGAAGGGAGGTTGTAGTGAGCTGGGAGTTGGCCTCTTCTCCTGTGTAATTAGTGATAGGACTAGAGGGAATGGTTTCAAGCTGTGCCAGGCTGGATGTCAGGAAATACTACTTTTCTGAAAGAGTGGTCAAGCACTGGAATCGGCTGCCCTAGGAGGTGGTGGAGTCACCGACCCTGGGAGTGTTCAAGGAACGTTTGGATTTTGTGTTGAGGGATATGGTTTAGTGAGTACTATTGGTGATAGGTGGATGGTTGGACTGGATGATCTTAAAGGTCTTTTCCAAGCTTGGTGTTTCTGTGATTCTGTGATTCTGTTTGAAATGCAGTAAGTTGGCAGCAGATAAAGAAGGATCCAATACCTTTACTACTGGCTTTTGTACAGAGAACAATTAAGATCCAGCAGAGTTTCAGTAATTTATTTGTTCCTTGATACTATCTCAATACATACTTAGTATTTGATAGGGCTTGTATGATTTCTTATCAGAAGAGATTTCTATCTTTATGTACTTCTTCTGAAAAGACAGAGACATTGCTTAATTGTGAAGGAAGAAATGGGTAAAAACTGGAAGAGCTAGTCATTTACTGTTATTTACAACTTATTTATATTATGGTTGCATAGGAAGCCCAAACCATATCACTGTCCTGAACAGAAGAGAATGACAAAGGTATAACTGCATCATGAAAATAATGAACTTGGAACATGCTGCATGTATAATTTTGATTTCCAGTTATTCACCTAACAAGTAATTAATCACCAGACATTCCAGAGAAAGAACTAACTCTACCTTTGTATTTTATCAACTATCTGCATTTAATTATTTTGAACACAAGAGAGGTTAGTATTAATAAATACTTTGAACTTATTCTTCTTTAACATCTTACAAACAAAAATATACGTACCAAATATTCAGAATTTTGAAGGCCAAACAAAACCTCGGTTGTTTCCTTCTATACTTCCTTGCTGCTGTGTTTTTATACACATACAATAATTTTCATGCTGGAAAAAGTCTTATTTCCATTCACTAAGCCTTATTTTTGTCAATTTTTTGGAATTTTTAATAATTTTGAAAATAACCCAATTCACTTGTTCATTATCAAAATATCATCAAAGTAAATTCTTTTATTCTTTTTATTTTAACATTTTTTGATTGAAACTGTTTACAGCTTGAATTAAAATTCAGTATTTCAGAACCTCTCATGAATCCACAAAAAAGAAATTTTTCAGCAATCTCTCCCATTATTTTGGGGATTGCATCAATTTCTGTAAGCTTGACCTTTTTACTATGTTAAAACATTTTGATCTTTAAGATCATTCTAAGTAAAAAAAAACACATATTTTCACCATCTTTTCGTCATGAAGAATTGCTCAGTGCATTTGGCTCATAAGGAAAAGAAATGGTTATAACATTCCCTTCTTTTGTCTTCTTCTTTCTTGTTTTGTCCATAAATATCAAAAACTAGTTTTCATATCTCTCTTCTACATAAATTCTGGAGCTTTTCTCAATAGTAAGTCAGAATCAAAGTCAATAGAAACCTATTCAATTAAGTTCTGCAGCCCAGTGAAGATTATATTTTCCACCTTCCCACCCCCCCAGTAAACAGTAAACTATTACTATAGTAATTTATATTACGATGTCTTCTAATTTGCTTTTGTCCAAAATAGTACTGAGTTTATTTCACCACAACTTACATACAATTTCATATTTGTAGTCCTTAGAATGTCTTGGATGCTACCATCCCCTCATCACTTTCTGTAATTTCATTTACTCATTTAATATTGTTGTTTTTACTTTTGTTCATTTTTGATAAATGATGGTATTCACCAAAACTGCAGAGCTCATCATTCAAAGGCATAGCCTTTTTAGAAAGATTTCATCAAAGTCAAATATCAAGTCCAACAAATCATAAGTGTAGGTAATTTTGATTTTTCTTCTGTTTTCTCCTTATTACACTGTAATGCACTCAGAATAGCTTGCCCTATAGAACTACAGGAAGAAGCACTTTTCTACACAGTACTATCTCACCAAGTTTGCAAAGAATTATCCAGAATAACATGTATAAGCTTGGCTGCATTTCTTAATTTTTTATTTCTCTAAAAAGTAATCTCATATGGAAAAAAAAAAAGAGAGAGAGAATAATAAATTTATGTAGAAGTTATGGAATGGTTTCCAACTGAAAGTGTTATTTTTATGTCATTTGTGTTGTAGTATCTTGTTCTTAATTTTGATTTGGATCCAAAATTTATCTAATTCAAAGTTTAAAAAGAAAAAATCTACAAAAGAGAATAAACTTTGTTAGCTTGGATGGATGAAAAGTCTTTCAAAGTTTTTGTTTCTTAACTATTTAAAGTGTTTTGATTTTTCTATTGTTTGTTCATTTCCCAGATAAAATACTATTATTTGTTTTACAATTTCAACACAGTTATGGAACTAAAAATCTAATGATTTGAACAGCTCTACTTTTGAATCTTTCTGAATTTTCTTTCTGAGTCTTCTTTTCTGCTTTCTGAGTCTTTTTTACCTAAATTCAGGTGGTAACTATCTGAAATGACACTTAAACTTCTTGTTGAGCTTTCAACATCTCATAGCTTAGATGATGAACCTTCATTTGCTTACTATAGGATTTCATCACAGGTAGCTTTTTGAGTTAAGTTTTGTATTAGTATAGTCACTAAATATTCTCCAGCTTTCTTTATTTATACTCCTGACTTTGCTTTTGATATACAGTTTATATTATTTTTTCTCTAACCGAAATTACAATTGCTTTATAAATTTGAAGAACAAATATATGAACTGGATCTTTGAAAAACAAACCAGATTGCAACAGAATCTGTCCATCTTGTGGTATCTCTTTCCTGAACTAACATAGCTTATTAAACTCCTCTGATAAAGGCTATGAGATGCAGCCTAAAAGTGAGAGTAGATCCATTAGTGGCATGCCCTTTTCAAAATGTGTACTGTGCACAACCTAATATGCTCCAGGTTTCCTTTCTGTACAGCGCCATCTTGAGAGCAATATATCATCTCAGTTTCTTTTTGTGATCAAGTATTACTCAAACACATCATCAGGCTGAACAGTGTTTCAAATGATTTATAGGCCTAGTAAATCATTAGAGTAAGGCTGATGATGTATTATTCAAAGACAGTGCCATGGGTAAGAAGTTTTTAAGAATAACAGAACAAAAAGCAGAAAGCACGGATTCACACCATGCATAATATGACTGCCCTGAGATTGCATAAGAGTGTTAATTTAAAATTAGGATAAAGACTACTGTTCCTCCTTTTTCATGACTGTCTAGATGCTACAGGGTAATGAGGAACACTATCTAAATAAGACACATGCATCAGAAGACTCCTGAGTGGAATTATGGGCAGTAGGATCCTAGCACTTACCTTTCCTAAAATTTGTGTAGACTTTTGCATCCTAAAAAACTATCTGGAACAAAGGATATGCGGGAATATATCTATGTGTGTGTAAACATATGAGGATGGGAAAGAGTGTGTGAAGAGAGTAGTGATTAGCTGGTTTCTGTTGATTTACAGTATAGTCCTGGATCGTTCTTTTAAACTGCAGCAAAGTTAGCAGAGTAAGAAAATATCTCAGCCCTGCTTATGGTTACATGAACAGGCCAAAGTCTTTCAATACATAGCACAATACAAGAGTCTGTGGTAAAGAATTTGCCCTTAAGAGCTTGGCAGTAGCTAGGAAAGCCAGAAGTAAGTGTAATAACACATTTTGTAGCCTTTTATTTCTTGCTATTGTCAATTACTAAGCCTACAAGACGCAGACAATACAGACCTAGATCTCTTATAAAAATGCTCCAAAGGAAAAAACAGTGAAGAAGTCTGGTATGACTAACACTGACATTTTAGCTACATTTGAGCAGTAGCAATTTATGTGTATACAGCAATGCACTATTAGCTATTTCATAACTTGTCTAAATAAAATACATTATATAGATTCATTCAGCTGAAATACATATTTCTGGAGTGAGTGAGCCTGTTTCTTCCTTATCCCACAGCTTTTATTTAAGATCACCAAAGGGCCTGAAAGTTTGCTTTCAAGTGGCTTGTCACAGCTGTAACTATGGTCCTGTATTGTATGAAGATACTGGATAATAACAAGAGATTTGTTCAGGCACACATATCTTAAACTTTCCAGTGGCACTTTATGCATTATTTCTGCAGAAGATACAATAACTGAAAGCAAAAAATTATCAAGTTCAAATGTCTGCAGAGTCAAAGAACACCAAGTAAAGTCCAAAATTTTAGGGAAAGGCAAATTCTAACTCATCAGAAGATAACCAGAAATCCAAATTTCCCAGAAAACAAAACAAAACAAAACAAAACAAAACAAACAAACAAACAAAAAAGTTTAAGAGCTCGAACACAAAAATAAACCAAAATAAAATTTACAAGTTTTATATATATGGATAAATAGATAGATCTTAATATAATATATATATCTTAATGTTCTAGGTAGGGAAGCTTTTCTGGACTTACTTATGTGTGGGATACTGATTAACAAGTTTTTATCTGAGTCCAGACATTTTATTCTTGAATCTCCTTTCTTTTTGCTAACTTTTAGACCTACCTATTAATAGGTAGGGAATAAAAACACAGAAGAAGAGATAGGTCCCATGAAATTTATATACAATAATTAGCAGGACTTTTCTGTAATAATTCAACAATATGGAGTAGAAATGTTAGTATCATTATAACTGACCAAACAATAATTTTTTGGGATATTTTTGTAAGAATATTAAATTATTAATTGAGTTTAAAGTAATATATCGGATCTACATATATGAGGTATATTCCCTTCTGCTCATACATATAATATTCAAATATAATCAGCTGTACCTGCGCAAAGAGCCTTGAAAAAGAAATTTTAGAGGCAGGTGTACAGATAGTATCAGATAGTGTTACATAGCTTTTGCTAGAAAATCTTTTTCCAGAGGTGCAGAGGAATATCTGTAAGCATTAAGAAATGAAACAAATTGATTCTCAGTGGGATCTCAGGATGTTTTTTTTTGTGTGTGTGTGTGTTTTCCTTTTTGCCCCTCTGGTGTTTCCTTTTGGAATGCATTAATTAGTGACACAGTATAAGCAAACCGCCTTGCCCAACTATGTGCAGTTTATGAAAAATAGGTGAAATACATATTCAAATAACCAGAATCTTTAAGCATTTGCTGCATAGCACTTGAATATATATTTCCATCTACAAAATTTTCAAAAGATGCATCTATTAGGCCAAACAGATTTTATGCTGTGGAACAGGTTCTTTCTAAAATGGGAAGGACAAAAGAGAACTGAAATGTGACATATAAAATATAAAAAGGAAATAAAGCTTTTATAGTGTGTCCAAAGGAGGATGATTATGAAAATAGTGAAGTGTCTAGATGACAAGATGTCTGAGGAGCAGCTGAGGTCCATGGGTTTACTCAGCCCAGAGCAGAAGAGGCTGAGGGGAAGCCTCATGGCAGCTGTAGTTCCTAGGGGAAGCACTGATCTCTGAAGAAACAGCATGGAGCAGTGCCAGGGAAGGGTCAGATGGGGATTAGGGAAAGGTTGTGCACCAGAGTGTAAGTGGGCATGGAACAGACTTTCCACAGCAAGTAAATGGTCATGGCACCAAACCTGCAGAGTTCAAGAAGAAGGTTTGGAGACATCTCTTGGGTGAATGGCTCATCTAGTGAATCATGAGAACAGCTTTTCTATATTGTGAGAACAGTCTTTATCATGACTTCAGCAGATATAAGCTGAAAGATGTATGTGTAAGCTCAGAGGCAGAATGCAGAGGAGGGCGTGGAGCTTGTTGTCAAGTGAAGATAAGAAAGTAGAATAGCTGTCCTGTTGTTGAAGAAAAGATGGCAAAACAAATGCTTCAGCTCAACATAACATCAGTGGGAACCAGTTTCAGCTACCCCTTCTTAAAAGGTTGGAAATTTACAACAAAAATGACTTCATCCTTCATCCTACAGCCACCAGAGATGTTAATTATTTCTTGTAATTTCTGCCTATGTCCTTGGAAAGTAATGAATATGTATAAAACTTTAGTCTCAATATCTGTCTCGTTCACATATCTTTGACAGAATTAACAGAAAGAAATGTGTTATATTTTCACATTCAGAGCTTTTCTGCCTTCTGTAGGTACTTAGAGATAGTAATGATGACTTCATATTGCATCTGTGAACTTTCAAATGAATTTCTGAAAATATCAATATATTTTTAATTGTTTTCATTAGATGAGATGTTGAGTTTTTTTTTTTGTTTGTTTGTTTTGTTTACTTTAATATGGTAACAATGGCTGCATAAAAAATAAAAGAATTTAAATCCAGGGATATTTGGTCTTTGTGTACATAAACATTAAATTATAGCTCTGAATTATTTTATGCTTCGCTGTTCTCTGAAATGTTAGCAGATCATCAATTAATAACAACAGCACGGAAATGTAGCCTAGTAATAAGGCTGATAAGGTTTCAGATTTCTCAGTTTCTGAGAAATTTGTGCTGACATGTTTAGAAGTCTGTCTGAATCAGTTTCAGAACTTTTAATGATTATTTCTGAAAACTAGCAATGTTAGAAAACTCTGTAGAACAGTCAAATATTGAGTTTGCTATTTAAAAAAAAAAAAAAAAAAAAAGGAAAAAATAATAAGTAAAAGGATTTTTTTACCAGAAAACCTAAAAGTAACTCTTTCAGAGAAAGAAAAGAAGAGGGAAAGGGAAGAGAGGGGAAGGGAGGGAAGGGAAGGGAGGGGAAAGACCAATTTTATCTAGAGCCTCAGTCAACTGTTTCAGGGAGATGCATTTTTCATAATTTCCCACATTTATCACATTTCCATAGTATTTCCTAATGTGCTGTTGAAAACAGGCATGATATCTTGTATTTTTAGTGCACGAGATCCAAGAACTCCTGAAAAAGCACACTTAAAGATACCCTTAAAAACATAATTTAAATAATTTAAATAATTTAAATAATTTAAACTAAAAGGTATGCTTCACTTTACTAAAGAGACTGCAGGAATCATTTTCCTTATTTTTTTCCTTATTGTCTGCCCTTCCCATCTACGTGTCAAAATGAAATCGTGAGGAACATATTCATTCAATATAGAAAGAGATTACAAAATGGCTCATTCATTCAAATTGTCTCTGCAAAGGAGACAAATGATACCTTGTAGAACAAGAAAAAAATATATTTTGTTATATATAAGTTATGGAGTAGTATCTGTTAAAGCAAAGTTTATAGCATTAGTTACATATTTTGTTATTAAGTTGCATTATGAAACACCAACCTGGGTTCTAATCTTTTCCGTATATTAAGAAGGGATGTTGTGTGTACATAAAGAGATGTAACAATAAAGAAAACAAAGAACTTCACTAAAACATGAGAAAATGTACAGATTAGAGGGAAAGAGGGAAGGTTGCTTTCAGGTGTGTTGGCAGAGAAATGAAAGTTATCATAAATTGAGGTCATACTATAGAAATTAACGTGACATAAGTGGAAGGGATTGAGATTTCCAACATGAAGTATTATGCACCAAGGTAATTCATTCAGATGCTTCAGTATGTCTCAGAAATGTGTACAGATTGGGAGGAGAATTCTTTGAGAACAGCCCTACTGAGGAGGTTCTGATTGGTGTAAGTTAATAGTGTGTACATGCAGACTGGAAGGGCAACAGCGTCCTGGGCTCCATCGAAAGCAGTGAGACAGAGGTGACTGACCCTCTCTGTTCTACCATTGTGAGGTCACTGCAGGAGTACTGTGTTCAGATCAGAAGCCCTCAGCACAAAAAAAGGCACAGATGTTTTGGAGCAGATCCAGAGGAGTGCCACAAAGACCATTAGAGGGCTGGAGCACCTCTTCTATGAAGAAAGGCTAAGGGATCTGGGCTTGTTCAGGCTCAGGGAGAGAAGGCTTGAGGGAGACCTCATTATGGTCTTCCAGTACTTCAAAGAAACTTTAACAGGAGGAAAATCAACTTTTTACACAGTATAATAGCAATAATATAATAATTTATCTAATTTGTATTTGTAAAGTTCCATGAATACCCTTAATAAGAATAAATATGCTTATAGAGAAATTATTACATGGGCAAAAGTCTCATACTGGTGAGGAGAAAGAAAAAAAAAGAAACACAGTAATGAAACTCTAGCTAATGTCAGTGTTGCTAGACAGTCTTGATGAAGATAGGAAATGCTTCAAGACCTGCACCTGCCAGTTGTCTTCTCTTTTTATTATGTTTAGTTCTAAGCAACTCTGATATATCCATATGTAACAGGATGGGTTCTTATTCTCTTACACTGAACACAGAAAGTTTTTCTACTGGTAAGACATTTTTAAGTATAAATAAAAATGAATCTTATCCATCCTGTAATCCCACCTTTGTGTCAGTTCTTTAGATATGATTCACTGAATCATATCCACTGCACACCTTCATGAAATATATTATGCTCCAATGACCCATTCCACTTTCAAATGTAATGACCATGGTAGGGAGCATGGAGGATCTTTGCAGCGGAAAATTATTCTCTCTGGTGTACTTCAGCATTTCAACCGTATAAGTTCCATGGTCTTAATAAATAAGATGATCCTGTGGTCAAGAGATAGAAATAAATTTGTTGCCACAGAATTTCTAGCTTCCAATGCCTTAGTTTTGGCATTTGAAGTAAAAAACAAAACAAAACAAAACAAAACAAGCAAACAAAAAAACCGAAACACTTTTGATTATAAATGTGATAATAGTTTTTCTAATATGAGTAATAGGGAGGATAACATCATATCATCACCATTATCTCCTGCTTTGAAGTCTTAAGAGAGGGAAGCAGTAATTTCTGTGTATATGTCTCTGAGCACGTTTGGGGCTCTGTGTGCATGTCTTAGGATATGCAATCATGTCTGTGTTTAAAAACCCATTATTATATTCTTTATTTGAAATCAACTTCACTCAGCAGATGAATTCTCTTTCTTTACCAGAAAGGTTTCTCTCACAGTTTATCTTTGTTTCTGAAAATGCATTATCTCTCATACCTCACTGAATACTACTTCTTTCTCTCTGATATGCTTCTTTCATTCAAGAATAGATTGCTGTCTAGTAATGTGCCACAAAAGGCTCATTACCATTGAAGAGTGAGAGGTTTTCATTTTACACTCTCATATTACAGCACTTTTCCCACTCCCATCTGCTCATGTAAATCTCCTGATAAATTAATATCTCTGCCAGAGAAAAGTTATTTACTTGATCTTTGGTTAAGATCTTTGTTTCTTTTTTGGTTAAGTAATTGTAGCCTTACTGTATCATTTCTATTGTTTTCTCTCACAAACAGTGTTTCTCATGTAGCTTGAATTGTTAATGACAGAATTGCTTTCAGGTGTCTGTGGCAGTTGAAGTGATGCTTTTTTAAAAAAAGTAAATAAATAAATAAAGAAAATGAAGCTGCTTCTAAATCTATGAGAGAGAGGAGTCTCTGGAGTTAGAATGCAACTTTTGTACAAAATCTCGTAACCTTGGTAGCATTCAGTTATCTCAATTTTTAACAAGATATCCAGAAGAGAGATCTTTCTTTATTTGACTTGTCCTAGAAATAACCCAAATGTACAGAGAAACATGCATGTAATCAGCCTGTAGCATTTCTTCCGTTAGAATGAGGTGTGACTGGCAAGGAGGAATTTGATTACAAGGACAACCAGTAATTCATATAAGGTACTAAAGGGCACTAAGGAGTATTGCAGCATAAACCCTGAGCTCTCCAGGAAATTTATATGAAAAAATACAACACTTTTCAAAGAATTCTGTAATTGTGTATCATTCACAACTATTACCATGTCTGCTCTTAACAAAATCATAGAAAACTTGTAAAATTAACAAGAAATGATATTAACATAAACTACTTGTTTTTGTTTTTGTTTTTTAATGAAAGTACTTAAAATTCTAACTACAAGTTTTAGGTTTTACACCCATTTCAGAAAGAAATTGTTATAATCCTGGATTTTGACTTTTCTGTCAATTTTTTTTTTTTTTCTGCTTATTTAGGTAGTGAGATCATTGATATGTCTTCCATATCTTACAGTAACTACTTCATTCATAATACTAATTTAATAAACACTCCTCAAAAACTTGCTTAGTAGTATCACGGAAGATTAAAAGAATTACTAAAGGAAAAGTGAGTTTCGGAGGTGAGAACTCAGGCTGTATCTGCTTTTGACTGGAATATGTAGTTAACCCTTTATTCTTCTAATTAGAAAGAATTAAAAAATATTGATATCCTATTAAATTTTAATAATATCAGATTAAAAGTTAAATAGTCTCTTCAAAATTTGCCTGAAAGATAAAGTACTTATGCAATGAACTGAAGATCAGAAGGTCATTATACATTCACTTTGTGTAAAGTCTTGCAATATACAGTGCTAATTAATGAATTATAGTGGCTTTCCTATTTAAGTCAACACAACAATCAGGTTTATATCAAATAAATTCATTATGGTCATTGAACAAATATTTTATAAATTTGGAATTGAGAACATCTCATGTTAAAAGTAATCTATAGGGAAATATCCAAGTATTATCTCTACATGACTTTAAATGCAAATCAAATGAAAAAAAAAAGAATACAAGCAGGCTAAGCATGACAAAATATACTGTTAATTCCTTGAGAGGCAATGCACATAAGGGAAAGAAGGGTCCTGTGGAATTACTTGATACATGCACAACAGAATAAGATGAATAAGTAGCCTTTCTTTACAGGAAGTGTGTAGAGGAAGAAAGGGAGCAGCTGATGTCTTTTGGTTGTAAGATAATAAATAACAAACCATACGTGAGCTTTGGTAAAAGATCTGTGACCAAGCTCTCTCAAAGGTCAGAATTTAACTTTAGGAATCCAGCATGATTATTTGCTGAGGATTTCTATAGATCTCTGTCAGTTTAGACTAGTTTTAGACTAGCACATAGATATGGAGATGAAAAGTTCCTTTTCTTCCCAAAGAATTGCTGGCAGGATCTAAGAAGAGATTCACGTTTAAGTGAAACTGTAGCAAGCTGTTGAGGCAGTGCATTATATGTGTCAGTCTGTGATACTGAATTTAGTGAATAAGCAGAATAACAAGCAGATATGAAAAGTGTACTTATGAAAAGGCAGAAAAGATTATACTCAATCTAAACAAGGCAGGAAAAGTATTCATAATACACACCACCTTACAAAAAGTTGCATTAATTCTGAGACAAATTTGCAAAAAGAACCTGAAAAACACATGCTTTTCAGAAGACTGAAAAGCATGGTTTCAAAAAATTATTAAAATTAAGAAGTAGTATTCCATAGAAGCAGATCAATTCAGAATGGTAAAAGGACTATATAAATATTTCAAAAACTTTAATGCTAAGAGGCTTCTAATAATGAGCTAGATAGCATCAAATAGTAAAATTTAACCTACAATCACAAGCTTTTTAAAACAGAATAAATAGTAAGTTTTAATTTCCTTTTTTCTTCTATTAAAACAAACAATAGTTCTACTCTAACTTGCAATGTCTCTGGTAACATCAGTCTCATTATTTTCTTTGTATTCTGCCTAAGAAGCTCAAACAATAATGGCCAGCACACCAATACTGTTTATCCACTTCGGGAGTCTCAAATAAATCTGCTGATGATTGTGGCATTTCTTGGACTGAAATTCATTACCTTGTCACAACAATTCAATAAATCAAAAGAAACGTGTACACCCCAAAGGGTGGAGGAGGTTCTTTTGAATACTCTCTTAGCTGCACTTCATGCAATAGAGTCAAAGGTCAATATTCTCTCACCCTCCACTCTGCTCAAATGGTAAAACTCGAGGTTTCATTTGAAATATGCAGTGAAAAGCTACAATGATGCAGCAAAACATCATATAAATAGACTTTGAAAACTCAAGAAAAAGTACTTCAGATATTATGGCTCCGGAAAAGCCCCAGCTGAAAAGAGAGGCAACTGTGTGGTTCTCTATGCAGCATATAAAACCTACCAGAGATCCTAGACATTTTGGTCAATCCAATTGTTCCTAAGTGTGCAGAAAACATTCCCTGGATAGCATTTTTTAACTTTGGTATCTTGCGTCATTCTTCACATACAAGGAAACTAAGATATGTTAAGATGTTCAAAGTGCCCAGTGTAGTCAGATCTTTAATGACTAGGACATTTTTGCAGTGAAAATACAGCTTCCTCTCTTCACTTCAAATCTCTAGAAATTATGTATTTCAAAATACAGTTAAAATGAATTAAGGTAGCAAATATAAGTACACTTGGGAACAAAACCAAAAAACCAAAACCAAAAAATCTTTCTTCAACAGCTGAATGAAGCTTGTGTAGTACCTTCATGTATTTTGATTGTTTTGATAATTTCAAGAGCTGAACCAATACATCTGACATTGACAAAAACTCCAACTTACCTAATAATAGAACAAGACATAAGCAAATAAATAGCAAGATTTTGTAATTACTGGTGTAAGACAATTTTAACTGACTCCACTTATAATTTATAGTATTTTATTTTACATATATATAATATATATTATATTATATATATTATTAATATAATAATATATATTATATTATATTATTTTTATATTCTATATATTTTATATATTATATTATATTATATTATATTATATTATATTATATTATATTA
>NW_024962334.1:25662395-25686794 GCF_019238085.1 Lagopus leucura | reverse complement strand
TATATTATATTATATTATATTATATTATATTATATTATATTATATTATATTATATTATATATTTTATTCTGATGCTCATCTGCTTATCTTTTTCCCACATCTATCTAGAATGAGCTATATATGTATAAAAATAGACCAATACTTTCATAGCACTGGTTTTATGCATGAAGGCAGAGGCCTCTGTATTTCCCCAAAATGAAAGACCTAATTTTGAAATTGAATGAATGTTTGCTCTTGCTTAGCAGTCTCTACTGGATTTATCAATTGTCAGCTCGTCTGAAACATACACAACCTTTGACAATTTAGGAAGGATTATGAAGGAATAATAGGACTCATCTGAACTTTTCTTGAGGGCATAAAACAGCACTATAGCACTAACTATATAAGCCAGGAGCTGATGTATATTACTGAATCCTGGTACAAAACACGAGCCATAAATTTCAGATGGTTACCTGAACCTTGCATTCAGGAAAGGTGTAGATATTTGTGACTCCATTTGTCAAACTTCATGAGGTTCCTGTTCAATAATCTCCCCAGAATTTTCCCGGAATGCCTGCCATACTCTCCAGGATTTCAACTTCCTTCCCAGTTTGATAGCACTAAAGAAATTTGCCGATGGTGCATTCCATTCTATTATCCAGATTATTAATAGGAATGTTAAACAATACTAGCCTTGCATGCCACTGCCAACTAGACACCAACTAGACTTAATGCTATTAAAGGTCAAGATGGGATATTTTCAGGAGCACAAGAAATATGTAGAAATCCATCTTGAACAGCTTGCTGAGGAGAATTTCTGAATTCCACCTTACTTGAATTTGTGCACTGGGAGTCTGGTTTTACAGCCATTCAGCCATTTACAGGGCCTGAAATAAGTTTGGTAAAAGTGTACTAGCCTACATTTCTTCCTTTTCCATGGGAATATTCTATTCCTGTATTGGATATTCTTCAACCAATGCAACCATGTACTGTGAAATAATGTCTTTTACAAATAAATAACAAGTAAGGCACTCAAAAGCCAGGAGGACAGAGATCTTAGAATTCTCACATTGGTAGACTTCCATGTATATACTCTCTTTAATTCACTATTAGTAAGATAGCAAAATGGACTCCCCTATGCACAAACATATTTGCAACTTCTCAACTAGTTCAATAAACAATATAAATAAATAAACAATAAATACATATGTTGAGAGGTTTTCTGATTTATAATTTCTGTTACATATTTATAAAACATATAACATTTAAGGTTTTAGTCTGCTCTCCTTTAGAAAAGATTAAGGAATTGAGTAGGAACTACATCATTATATCAAACATTTTTCTCCATTTCTAGTTCTAGAGTAAATGTAATACTGGAATATAAGATAAAAATAATACATTGGAATGTACTTACATATTATGTTTTGAAACTTGCAATTAGACTCCTTTGCATGTATCATTTATTTTTCCCTCACTGCTGGTGTTAAAATCATGTTGATTTTCTCTATAAATTTATCTAGAAACTTTAATTACGCTTAACCATCTTACCTTTGAGGAAAATATAAATCATCTGGAAAATATCCTGCATAAAGAGTTATGCAACTAGCTTGGTTATTCAGCACTTACTACTTAAAACACATAAGCAAAGTGTAATAAATCTTGATTTTCTAGAAATTTTTGTGACATCATACTAATTTTAATGATGTGATTATACATCATACACCAGAATCATAATTGCATTCTAATTATGCAAGAAGAATTATTTATACTAAAACAGGCAATTAGGTGTAATTATACTAATGATGTAAATGTGCGAGAGTTAACTGAAATTGATTTGAAAAGGAACTAGGGAGATGTATACAAATAAAACACAAATGATTGCTGGGAAAAAAAAATAAAAATAAATAAAAAAGGAAACTTCTCTTTGTTAAATGTTAAGTCTTAATTATCTATTAGAAACATAATACAAGGAAATGCCCCGAGGTCATTTTTCATCCCAGAGCTGCTGCTAACTGCTGCTATTCTCTAGCCTCTAAGTAGCATAAGAGGATTTTTTTTCTTCGGAACTTTTCAGCCAGATGGAGGAGAAATCTCTCAAGAATGCTCTCCAGAAGAATTATCTGTAGTAGTTACTACATAGTGAAAATAAATGACACTTGCGTTTTTCATATTTTCCTCAAAATAACTGGTTGTACACAGGTACCTCTAACTTCATTTCTTACTTTCTTTCTCAGCATTTGGTTTCTAGCCAGATCATATTTTTGCTCTTACACCCCTGCCTTACATTCTTCTATCCTTGTTTACCATTAGCCAAATCTAATTACGTTTGGAGAAAATCCTTGTCTGGACTGACATACTCATGCATTATTTTATAATTGGTAGTAAAGCCTGTAGAACTTTCATCTACTTGCTTTAATTTGAATTCATATTAAAAAAAAATCTCATTTTTTTAGCAGTTTTCTTTATGTGATTCATAGTTTAAACCAAAACTTATTAAGAAAGCAAAGGAATACTGAACATTACAGTCTATAAACAGAATAAATGACATATGAGCAAATAGTTCTGTTTCACAACTATGAGTAAACTGCATATTTAATGTACTCATTGATAATTTTCTGCCACAATAAAATAAAGTAGTATATAACATCTGTGTGTGTGTGGATGTCTGACCACATTGCATATATATGCATATGTATACGTGTGCATCTATATGTGTAGAATTTTTTTACGTGTATATTTCATACTCATAAATATGAACATCTAGAGAGTTCATGCTGCGCATGCGGCCACTTTCATTCTGAATTATGGAAGCTGTTCATTTCATTATCCAATTTTAAATGGGGTTTTTGCCTCATTAGTACCTGTATGGATGGATTGGGAAGATATACTGGTTATGAGTCTCACCTATGGGAACATCATCTCTGTCATCCTTTCATGTTTCTGGTCAGCTCTGAGGATAATGAAATACTATGAGATGCCTCAGAGAAAACTAACATTTTGTTTTCATATTTCTACTTTATTCCAGATATACAAAATGTTATGAAGCCATGATATGATTACTAAAAGAACTTGGAAATCTCAGCATGAAACAATCAGGTATTACTTGAAAAGTGTTATTTCATTTGTCTTTCAGAAGTGGAATACAAAGTAATCTCTCAGCATGCAAAGTGATCTCTTAGCACAGTTCTAGATCTTGACTGGGGCTCTCCTGACAAAAAATTAAGAAGTTAGGTTGTTGGTCAAGCCTTGATCTTCATCACTGGATTTATTTCTCATACTCTAGGAACAACAAATATGCAGTGGTAGATTGATGGCTGACCCCTCTTCTGCATTTGTCTTGTGAGCTTGTACTGCATCATAGAGTTTACAGTTGAAGTACAAATTTTATTCTGGGTGGGTATTTTGCTAAATCTCATGCAGGAACAAGGGATTTGTTTTCAGGTCAAAATTTGTCTCCAGTTTTTAAATACAGAGCTTCAAAACATGGTAATTTGGTATTTGCTTAACATAATAATAAGTTCAAACAGAGCTGCACTTATGGGGCTCAGCGACAGCTGTATAACATAAGAAGTCCAATTTCTTAAGGAAACTATCTATTATTTATTGTCCATCTGTAAGTCCTTTCTATCAACTTCTGAGAATAATAACCAATTTCAATCAAATTGGAAATAGGGAAGGAACTACAAAGCCAATTAACTTCTCTTAAAAATTCTGTCAGCTGAGCTGATGCAAAAAATGAAAACTTCTTCCTGATGAAATAAAGGCAGACGATAACTCCTCCTTTACACTGGCAGCCATGAACAGGCCAATAGCTACCAATTACTCTCAGAATAAATGGCTTCTATACTATCCTTAAAAATAAAGGGGCAGAGGAAGGCTAAGTGGGGAAGGCTCACAACTATAGAAAGACAGGCTACTTCAATATCTGTAATGTTTCACATTTGTTCGTGAACTTCTCTGCTCAAGTTAGTTTCTTCTTACTTATATTTTTACAGGATTGCAAAGTTTCACCTGAATTGCTGTCGGATATGCAAACATATGTCTTCTGGATAAGGTTTCAATTCCAGGGTAACAAGTTTTCTGCATGTGTAAGAAAGGTGAAGTTAAGCCTGCAGCTAAAACTTACAGACTGAAAAAGTTTTTTCACAGTTCAAGTTAAGAAACATATGGGAATATGAAAGGAAAATTGAATTCCCAAAACAATCCCAGAACTTGCAACAATGACTTGGTTCAAACTGATTCAGAAATATTATTGGCACCTACTGGTTTTCAATTTTTGTCTTAAAATTGATTAAGAAAGGTATTCTACTTCTATCTACTTCTGCTTTAATAACACCAACAAAATTATGTTTGTCAGACGTCACCCCCAAGCAGAGGAAAACAGCAAGTAGTTTTTTAGGAGATCTTTTTATTTAATACCCTTAAATTCAAAAATACGGCTTAGCAGTAGAGGAATGAACATTTGTCGTAATAGAAACTAATGACAAAAAAAATTACTGCATAAATATAAGTTAATTTGAATTTGAAAGAACTCTTTACTTTTACTTTAAATATGAAAATATTCTACATTGAGGCTTTTATTTTTCAATGAAATGTGCAGAATATTTGATGGGAAATCAAGGACGTGGGGAAAAGTAAGAATTGAGAAGTGTTCTGCTTGCCATACATGCTTCTTCTTCATGGAGCCTGTAGTGCTGAAAGGAATTGCCAAGACTGTGACTCAGCCAAATTGTAATGGACTAGGCAGTCACTCCTCACTCCAGACAACTCTAATTTATTTTTAAACGAAGCTGATGTAATGTTAAGGCTGTGACACAAACTGACAAAAGACTGAACTTTAAAAGTTATAGTAAGAATCTGTCCCTTGTCCTTTTAGTCTCAGAGATTAGTGCAGCTCTCTGACCTTCAAGCACAATTTACAATACGGTTGGTAAAGTAATTGGTTTTGACCATAAATGGAGTGTTAAATCACTGTTATGTTTCTTAGAGGAATGTGAATGCTCATTCTGCTGGCCATTTTACCACATATGCTGTGTTGTCTGGTTGGTCAGTTTTGTACTAGCATTGTATAAGACTGCAGTTGGTCTTAACTTTCATCACCATTTTCAGTGAAATAATTTGTGAGATTTCCTTCTGTTCTCCTACTATATATATCACTTTCTAAACATTCTAAACATGGAGAGGCCCCAGATTCTAATTTCGGGTCCTGCAAGATGCTGAGAAGCTGAAGAGATGAAATACAGCATTTTGTCACTTATTTCTCCCTTTCATGGGCTGAGGCCAGCTGTTTAAATATGATAACTCTTTTTTTTTTTTTTTTTTTTTTTTTTTCTTTCCCCCTAGAAACATATTGGCTACAGGGCAAACTTCACTCTCAACATCTGTTAAGCATATTACATAGTCAGATTTTCCTGCTCATTCAGCATGTTATAGATCATTACAGTATATTAAATATTCTTCTGGAGAAAGCAGAAGGATTTCACAGGCTTTAACTACTCTGGGTTCAGCTATGGATGTACTTAATCTGAAAAATTTAGTTTTGACCACTATGACTTCACACATGGTTTCTCTTACGTGCAGCTATGCACTCCAGTCTTAGTATTAAGGTAAAGCAGTAAAATAGAAAGGCCCATTACATAATACCATTATACAAATAGCTCAAGTTCTATTGAATGTGATAAAACTCATATGAAGCATCATCATTCTGACAAGATATATGAGATCAGCTCTGAAAGTAATGACTCCTATTTCATTACTTTGACCTACAACATCAGAAGTAGATGTTGGTGATATGACAGTAGAGGCTGAACCTTTCCACCAATATTCCATTACATTTTGTTGCAGTGTGACAGATGGCAGCAGAGGGGTAGTCTGACAAATTGGTGTCTGACGTGGAAGTGTATATAAAGCAAAAGTGTGAAATTGAACTCCTCCATGAGGAAAAACTTATACCCACTGATATTCATTGACACTTGTTGAATGTTTGTGGAGACTAAAGAGTGCATGTGAGTACAATGAGGTCATGGGTGGCTTGTTTCAGCAGTGGCAACAGTGACAGTGGATCTCCTCCACTTGTGCAAATTTTTATAATATTGGCATGCAGGCTCTTGTTCATCACTGACAAAAATGCACAACTACCGGCAGTGACTGTGTTGAAAAATAATGTATTGCTACTTACAATTTGCTCTTTTAAATAGAGTTATTTATTCTTTATACCTGTTGTGGTTTCCATGGAAATACATAAGCGTATGTCACTTTCAGAGTGGCATACATATAATATTCAAGCTGAAAGAACAATTACTTAAAAAAATTTTTTTTGACCATTGTGAGAATAATTTTCACATATTTTCAATTTCGTTTCACTATAAGTCAATACTTATCCAGGCATTTCTTGTCTCCCTTTTCTGTGTCTTAACTAAGCTATTGGTCGGCTTTGATCTAATATTAAAAAAAATGGTTTTAAAGGTAGGTTCTTACAAGTAGCAGTCATGAAAAGCAGTCATGATAATTTTTTATTTTATTTTATTTTTTATTATTTTTTTGATGAATTAGCCACTGGGCTTCTACTACTGATGTCATTTAGCTAGCACAATTCACCCATTATGAACCACAGCACATGGTATGTAGGTGCAGGGTTATGTAAGACACTGAATGCCAAACACTCTTGTCCCTCTTTACCTTATCTAGGAGTATCAGAAAACATTGCAGGAGGTGGATTGTCTTGATATATATAAATGTAAGGCAATGACAGAATTTATCAATTTGTATGTAACCTGGAAGTAACCTCGCAGAATAATGTCTGAAAAGCAAAAACAGTAATTTTCCTGTGATTTCCAGTTAATGAATATGTAATTTTACAAGACACATTGGAAAAAAATAAAGCATCCACTTTGGAAATCTTTCTTTTGCTTATAAGAGAGTAGGTTTTCACAAGTATTCTGGTCTCTACCTATAGTGAACTTCTTTACCTAAAATAATCAGCAATATAGCGTAAAATGGGGATTTGTGGGGGAAAAAATGTCCTTTGAATATCAGAAAAGCTGAAATTAATCCACCTTTTCCTAATAGCATACCTAATTTCTTCACTAGGATAAAGAGTGAAGCAAAAGGTTTAAAAGGCATAAAAATCACACAGGCCAAGAGCAGTAGCTGTGGTCAAATGATTTACTCATCATCATTAGACTACATATGCAAAGCTTTTGGCCATTGTGTTCCCAGCTGGCAGCTACCACTAACATCTGGGCCATTAACATCAGAATTAGCAATCTAGAGAATTGTTCCTTCTATCACTTCCAGCTAATACTGGACTCCAATTAGTGCTCTTCCAGGCCCACCTGCAAAAATGTATAACAGCTTCCAAAAATCCAAATATTAAAGCCGGGGGAAGGTTACATGAATAGAAGATAAGACTACAACTACTTGGCATATTATGGATAAAGGGATTGTTCTCTCTATTAATTCTTTAGCAAATGACTGTGACCATTTCCTTAGATAAAGAGCTAAAATAATTTTATTAGGTGTATGTTCCTTGGGTGCAGGCCTGCTGATAAAAGCAGAAGATCTTAAGGATAAACAAAAATCTTATTTTTTTTTCTTCCTCTGCAAGAATCATTTCTACTCAGGACCTAACACTTAAATAGCAAATGCAGAAGTGAGGGATGAGTATTTATTTATGATTTTGCTTTTATTTAGCTAACATTAACATAAAAGTCTTAAAACTTGCAGGTGATAAGGAGTTCCACTACTTTTCTTACAAAAAGGAACACAATATTGCTACCTCCCCTTGTCCACTTGAATGTATATTTTTAAAATTCATTACATCCTTCATGTTTAGTTTTAATTTTAAAGTGAGCATTTTGAAACTGCAGTTTTTAATTTTATAACATCTCAGTGTCTCAAGCATTTGCTTCTCTCCAAGAATAAGCTAAAGTAATAGCTGAAGCAGTCCTTGGCTTCTCTTGTTTTGTTTTGTACAAGCACACATCTGTAAATATGTTAATCTCCACAATAAGAGTGAATGAAAACATTTTGTTCTAGTAGGTCTTGAGTTTGTATCTGCCCTTGCTTTGAAACTTCAAAGCTTTATGACTCATTTGCTCTTCTTTGTAATTCTATCCCTCCCCATTTCAAACATACAGGTATCAAAAGAAAGTAGACTTAACTCAGTTGTGACTTGGAATTTACGTGCACTGAGATTTCTTCTCTGTGTTTTGTGTTGGCCAGTAGACCAGTAGATGGAGTTATGCGTGAGGGTTGTAAGTCATTGGACTTTTCATGATCTTGTGTTAACTTATAAGTATCCTAGTGTTATCAAAGTTTCCACATGGTTATCACCCATTAATGAATACAAGAGAAACTTAAAACGTATGGGAGATATGGACCAAGGCTGGATAAACATCACATTTCTCTTTATGCGTAAGAGAGATTCTTGATTATCTCTTTTTCCTTCAGCTCAACACAGTTTGAAAAGTTCCCAGCAGCATACAGTTCAGACCATTATATGAAAGCTGTAATTTGTATTCACCTAAAGGGTGCAGCCATATGACATGTCTTTCCCTCTGAAGTAACATAATACTTACTCTTTGAACTTGAGACTTATTTGAGTGAAGCAGAACATCATGCTGAGGATCTGAATTTCTATAATTTGATTTCAGAATTGTACATTCATTTCATTTACACAGGTAAAGAGAGCACTGCACTCAGTTATAGTCAGATGCACAGGATTTGTTTTGACTGTTGAACTAAACTGTGATGATTCCAATGTGCCTGAGAGACATGTAGACTACTGTGTTTTCAGATGTGGAAAAAAAAATCAGTGGCAAAATGAGAACTTATATATAGGAAAATCATGTACAGTTCTCATCTCTGAGGAGCCATAATTTGAATATTGTGGCATCTGCTAAGCAATACAATAAGGACTCTCCACTTCCCATTGTTCAGTAAATCAAATTTCTATTAACTAATAATGAAAGCATTCTCAGCTGTCAGCAAAAGAAGAATTTTTCATTGGCAAAAATTCTCTATATGCTCTATCAGTAAAAATAATTTTGTTCAGCCTGTCAATCAAAGCATTTATGACTCTAAATTAGTAGGCAAACTTCAATAGCATTGCAATTGTTTATTTTCAAAACTTCCGATATTTGAGGTAGATTTTGTTATTTTGCTGATGCCCGAAATCCAGTATTATAAACAACACAACACTGAAAAATAAATCTCCAGCAGAGGTAAATGGATGGACCTTTACCAAATCCTTTGTTACTACACTGACTTACCATCCATTAACTTCAATTTTTGTATAGCCACTATAAAAGCAAAGTAAAAGAAATTGTTTGAGAAGGTCAACTACTTTAGTGGCTGATTTCTCACTTGCTTACTTCACCACATTGATACAAGACTGAGTATTAAAGAGTTGCCATTGCTATTTCCATCTACTGATTTTCTATATATTCTTGGGCACAGAAGCATGTTTGCCATAAGCTGTTTGCCGCATGTTGCATTTAGTAACTTATTTACCAAATTTTTCCCCCATCATGATGCTTCTTCAAAGGAGCAGGGTAAACTAATTCACTGGCAGCACTTGGAAACCACCCACGTAAAGGTAGCCCAGAAAAAATAGGACTGCACTGTTTTATATGAATGGTTCACTTTAGCACCATATATCAGACAGTTGATCTATCACTAAAAAATTCCTGACTGAGAACAATTGAGCAGTATCTTTGATTATTTATCTAGAAAGATAAAAAGTTATTTACCTGAGCTTAGAAATGTTGGGAAAAAAAAAAAAAAAGAGGAAAAAAATGTCAAAAGCTCAAGGCAGACGAATGTGCTGTGTATGTACAATTGTTACAAGGCACAAAATATGTCTACTTTGATGTTTCTTTGCACCAACAATTTATATTCTCCAATTTTTACAACCAGATTATGTCTTGCTTTTACGTAATATCAGGATATGAAAATGAAGATTTCCTGAGATCTTTCCACTCTGTGACATCCAAAAAAGAAACATAATTTTATCCCTCTTATTAACCTAATATTTGGTTTTCTTAATCAGTTTTTCCCTTTTGTGTTAAGTGAAGGAAAGATGGATGAAAGTCCTGCATCATAGCAATAATTAACTTTTTGTAGCCTTTTTTACTAGCTGAAGCTATTATTTCTGTTGCTACAGAATACCAATTAGAATTTTTGACCATAGACAGTACAAAAAATAAGCCTTTTCTATTAAGCCCCACATATGTCACATAGGCTGCAATGTATTCATTGTAGTGTGCTTGGTAAGTAAGAGATTTAATAGATTCCCCTGGAAATGAGATACAAATCTCAATAGATCAACACCTGAAAATGTCAGGAACAGACAGCTGGCAGTTTAAACTGCTGCCTTTGGTTACCTGCACTATCCTGAGGCTTGTGCTCCTATTCCACTGAATACTGAATATACAAGCTAATAAGAATTAATAGCAAGAATTAGAAGAAATGGCCTAGAATTTTCAAATATCTCTCAATATTTTTCAAAATTGAATGAAATTCAAGTTGCTTCATTTTGTCATCTAGAAGAGTCCATTCTTCCTAACATGACAAATACTGAAGGGAATTGCCACATGCATTCTGAAAACAAAGCAGAACAAAGAAAAAAGCTATTTTTTAATAATTTGGGTTTTGGTATAATATTCTTTTGTCCTGAATCACATACCTTCACTCACACTCTTTATGAAACATATGGTTACTTAATTCCTTTAAATGTTAAATGGTGCTGTCCATGCATAATGGACATATAATAATAGTTGGCTTTATAAATTCACAGGTAAAATTTAATTTTTTGTCTCCATGCTGAAGATAAATAGCACTAAGATTTTCAACTAAAATGTTCAAGTCTTATTTTCCTAAAAACCACAGTACTTTTCAAACGTTCTCGATATCAAGATTTTTCAGCATAAAAAGAAAACATTTGAAATATATAAATACAGAAACATAATTAACAAGAACTAATAAACCACAATAATTATATTGAAAATATCCTTCAAGATGTAACTGAAGATATATAAAAATGTCAAGATTTATCATAGCTAATGGAGCAGGCAGCCAATAAAGGAATATTTTACTTATTTTTAAATTTCTAAAAGTTGTATCTTTTTGACAAGTGTTTCTATGCTTGGCTTCCATTTCAAAGCAAATATGTTTTGAATTGCAACGGAGAGATGCCTTAACACTTTTGCTGAATTATCAACAAAAATCAACATTTTCAGTGTTTAAAATCTGTGTTTCTGGAAGGTGTAGCAAAAAACTGTATTCTTGAAATTGAAACTTTACATGAACAGGACATCATTTGACAAGTTTTCAAAACCTTAGCGCAAAATAAAAAGAATGTATATGAAAAAATACCTGATCTCAATGTGATAAAAAGCATTCCATTTTTATATTTTGATGATAGTCCTTTGTTGAAATATCACTATTTAAAGATAATCCACTTAAGCTTCTGCATTAAGTGATGTGATAAAACGGTAATCACATATAACTACATTGAGACTTTGGGCAAAATGTTTGAAAAAGGAAGAGTAACAGAGGACATCTTTTTCAATTTAAGAAGACTAAATCTCATACATTTCATGGTAGCATATGAAATTCAGAATTCACTTGTTTTATAACTGTTGATGATTCTTTATTATGATCTGTGATGGATTTGTTTAAAATATGATCACATTCAGATGATGATCTTTCATTGAATTCAATCCTACACTTTAATTTAAGTATTACGAATACATTTTAGAATTTTCGCTATATTTTTCATGACAAGGACAACAAATTTCAGATATGGATCTTTTTGGATCTTCTATATCACCTGCTCAGCATGGATCTGCAACGTTAACTCTTTAACTGCAAGTACACTGCACGGTGTTATGATGTGGAATAATGATAAGAAACACAAATCCATGACATCTGTGATTCTATGAAATACAACTTTCAAGTTCTTATTTTTTTTTTTTTTTTAAAAAAAAAGGAAGGAAGGAAGGAGGAAAAGAAGGAGGGAAGGAGGAATGGAAAAAGAAAAGTGAAAACTACTTCTTACAAGCTTTTGGTTCTCAGCCAGAAAGTGTGGAAAACATCTGAAACAAAGTCTCAGTGAAACACAGCAATTTTATTATAACAAAAATATTTCACAAGAAGATAAAATTCCCATTACTAGCTACATTTCTTGCATTTTTACCATTTCTCTGCTTGCTCTAATTAATCTTGGCCTCAAGGCCAAAGGCATTCTCTTACAGTGATAACAATAGACATACTGTGTATATACATTTCACATTCAGTTTCCTTCCCAATTAAGTTCTAAAATAATTAAGCTCTGTGACTGCATTTTTAACAGTTTCTAGCTGAGGATCTACAGGATCCTGAAAATTGATTACATAGGGAAACAAATGAAAAATTGCACAGATCAGAGAATTTTACATGGGCCACAAACTAAATGGAACACATAGAAAGACTTGTAATATTTTATAATAATTCATCTTGAAGTTTAGTGTAGTGAGGTAGAACATTAAGTGCTATCTAAAATATATTTTATTTTTCATCATATTTTAAAGGGATGGTATGGGCCAGTTACACTAGTTGAGTTAGATAGATCCACTACCTCCATTAGAGGTGCCATTATAACCATTAGGTTCTCTTTTTTGATTTCAGCAGAACACCTATGTGGTGAACCCTGCCAAGTTGGATTGGGCCCTGGACAACTTGATCAGGTACCTGATTCAGTGGTTGGCAACTCTGCCCAAAAAAGGGGTTTTGGAACTAAGTGATCTTTAAGGTCACCTCCAACATTCTATGGTTCCATTAATTATGCTGTTTTGGTCAATAAATACGAAGAATTGTCTCATGGAAACACTTTGCAAAACTGTCAGCTTCTTCCAAAGCTGAAGAAATTTGAAGAGCAGTGCTATAGAACATGACTATGGTCTCTTATGCTTCAATGCCAGTTATCTTTAATTCAACGGGATGCAAAAGAGATGCAATCTTTATTTCCTCTGTACCTTTACTGTATTATTTTTGAAGTAAAATCTCAAGTAATTACACTATATAATCAAACAGTTCAAAAAAAACCTTGCACTGGTTCTTCACTCAGGTGAAGTTACGACATTCACAGTGCCCTCTATTCTTTTATCCTAGGTAATATTCATTTTCTGTTTGGAAATGTGTACCCTGCCAATTAAAAAAGCATACTTTCCTTCTGTTAATACCACTGCCCTTAATTAGAAGCTTTGATGCTTTTCAAGAGAGATTAGACAGCGGTCCATCTGTTTAGGCAGAGATTTATTTAACATTGCATATGTAAGATCTTGATAACTATTGTCATATGACCACCAAGCAGCAATTGTGTTATTTGAATGGCTCCCATGTCCTTGAGTGACTTCAGCTGACTGGATTATTTTTTGTTAGTCTTCTATTTTCTTTAGTTCAGAAAAAACCAAAGACCTTAGTAAGTTTTTCTTTATTCATAGCCTCCATCACATATGCTAACATCTATTAACTTTCCAGTTACTAATCTTGCTTGCTAATTTAGATAAAGTTATGACTTAGATTGAAGTATAACAAATCACTAAACTATAAAATATAAAACTATATTTTCATATAACTATATATGAAAAAGAATAGTCTGTTGTTCTACCTAGTTTTTTCACACAGAGAAAACAGGAACAGTATATATTAATTTTGCATGGATATTCTTTTTTATTTTAACAGGAATTCAATCACTGTTTGAGATTGCCCTGACCCAGGTGCAGGACTTTGCACTTGGCCTTGTTGAACTTCATGAGATTGACATGGGCACACTTCTCAAGTCTGTCCAGGTCACTCTGGATGGCATACCTTCCCCCTAGCACGTCAACTGCACCACTCATCTTGGCATCATCTGCAAACTTGCTGAGGATGCACTCGATTCCATGTTGCCAACAAAGATGTTAAATGACACCAGTCCCAGCACCAATCCTGGAGGAATCTACTTGTCAGCAGTCTCCACTTGGACACTGAGCCACTCACCACAACTCCCTGAGTGTGACCATCCAGCCGACTCCTTATTCAGCAAGTGGTTCATCCATCAGGTCCGTTTTTCTCCAATTTGGTGACCAGGATGTCATGCAACACAGTGTCAAATGCTTTGCATAAGGTCAGGTAGATGATGCTAGTTTTTTTTTTCCTTTATCCACTGGGGCTGTAACTCCATCATAATAGGCTCCCAAGTTTGTCATGTGTGACTTGCCCTTGGTGAAGCCATGTTAGTTACCACCAATCTTCTCATATTTATTTGTCATGTGCCTTATTATGGCCTTCAGAGGATCTGTTGCATGATCTTGCCAGGCACAGAAGTGAGACTGACTGGCCTGTTGTTCTCTGGATCTTTTTTTTCTCTTCCTGAAACTGGGGGTTATGTTTCCCTTTTCCAACGAGTAGAAACTTCACCACACTGCCACCGCCTTTCAAATATGATGGATAACAGCTTGTCAAATTAATCTGCTAGTACCCTCTGAACCTACAGATGAATCTTGTCAGGCTGCATGGATTTGTGTACCAAGAAAGTCAGTACTTATCTTTTCTGAAGTTTCATGTAAAACATGTAGAAATTACATGCTTTGGATATAACAGAAAATGTATAGAGAAAGAGCGATGACTGCAAAAAAAAAAAAAAAAAAAAAAAAAGGGTTTTGTATGTAATGCAAAAGTGGTATAGGAAAAAGTACTTAATAAATACTATATTTACATCCTAAAAGAATAGCTATGGTGAAAATAATTTAAATATTAGTTTAAATGAAACATCTTTTCCTCGAAAAGGAAAACGAGTACTCAGGAAGTGTTTTATTGGAATGTGAAATAACCTAAATGTTTTAGACGTATTTGTACAATTGATTACATTTCTAGTATTTTACTTAGAAAATAAATCAAATTCCATGTTGAATCATAATCATATTCCCTTTTATGCCTACCTTCATTTTCAATGCAAAAACTACAAGTTTTAGGTATCATTTTAGACAATTACACATCCTTTAATATTGATAAGAATGTATTTAATTTTTCATAGAATCAAATATCATTTAGCTTGGAAAAGACCATTAAGATTATCGATTCTTAACATGTCTCCATCATTTTGTTGCCAGATTTTCTGCACTGTTGGTTTTATTTCCCCTCTCTCCTCTGCAAGCCCTTTTTTAACTGTCAGTGAGATCAGTATGAAAGAATCTGTTTTTTTGCAGACCACAGGATGATTACCTAATGTGGGGAAGATCTTAAGCAATAGAAAGTGGTACCATAAATATACATGATAGAGGTTTTCTACTAGAAGTGCAAGTTATCTAGCAGAAGATTGTGTAGTGTCCTATAAACTGCAGATAAACAGTGGAGCCTCCAACAGGCACTGATCTGCTGCTGTGTATGAGGCTCAAAGACAGCTGCTATGGACAGTGCTTCAAAGAGGTTTAAAAACTGATATAAGCACATCCCAGCTCATGATGAAAATGCTAGGAGCTTTCAGCATCCTGAGAGAATGGCAAGATATGCATTGATTTCTTGGGAGTGAAATAACCAATTTTTCCCTCTGTTGACCATCTGCTCATACAATTTTAAAGTAGTTACCTAAAACATCCATTTAAAGCCATAGCCTGCATTATATCCTAAGTATATCCCATTTCAAAATGCATTAGCAATAAGGATAACTTGTAGATCATATTGAAAGTCTCTGATTTAAGTTACAGTGATCAAACAAGAAGCCAGCAAGGCTTAGGAAAGATAAGCAGGAAGTCTTAAGTACAGTATTATCTGTATGGTCTAGTGCTCACACTGCTATGAGAATTTGTAGTCCTCTGTGTCTAGCTCTAGCATATGGGGAAAGAGGAACAAAACATGTATTTTCGAAAAGATCAGAGAGGATGGTGGTTTACGATTTATCTCAGTTATTTTGTTGCATATATGTATATCAGTATTGCAAACTCTCATTTTCTCTCTGCTAGATTTAAACTAGAGATGACAATGAGCAAATTGAATATTAATTAATGAAGTAAAAAAATAACATGCAATAACATAGATACGCAATGATATCCATTTACTAGAACAAGCTAAGGTAGTCTGGATGGCAAAACATACTGAGGGAGGGAGAGGAGAAGAGAGGAGAGGAGAGGAGAGGAGAGGAGAGGAGAGGAGAATCTATGGAAGAAATGCTTATAACCATTCAGCAATCAAATACCACATTGTTATGAAAGAAAAACAATTGCAGAAAAACTGAATGTCCCGGAGAAAAATAGCTCAGTTCCAACATGATGCAGAAAATTATCAGGTAAACTCAGAGCATTATATGTATAATTGTTAAAGAGAAGAAATTATTCTGAAAGAGAGTGGTGAGTGTGATGTCTTACGAACTTCTGTAACAAATCCTCATTCACCATTCTCCTTTGCTAATTTTTGATAGAGTGCCAGCTTCAACATTTTTTTATGCTTATACTAGACAGTAAAAATCTTTCAGATAGAGAAGATGCACAAGATGCACCCATTTTTGGAATTCTCTCACTTTTGCTGTTCACAGTATCACTTTTTTCTCCTTTAAATGTGTTTATCTGAAAAAGCTGGAGATTTATATAAGTCTTGGATTGCAAACAAATTCTTTATCTTCTCTTGTTCTAGTAATAAATAAAGAAAAAATATGTAGGCCAAGCTTTTGCTTTGCTGAAACTGAAAAAGATGACAAGGGCACCTGGTCCTTTTGTTTGTGTAGGTTTCTTTTGTATGCTTTGCAGTGTAATTCGTTCTAGTGGTGATAAAATAGTGATTTTTTTTAAACTAGTACTGAGGTAATTGAAAGATAATGTAATCACTATAAGTAGGCAAGAAATATGAAGGGAGCAGAAGGGAATAACCTTGGTAATAGCAGGCAGGATGTAGCTTCTTGATACAAGGATCACCCTGGAAGAGAGTCAGACAACTGATGTTCAAAGCACAACCTGATTATTAATGAAATATTTCTCTTAACAGTGTTTCTGAGCAACGACTTGAGTAGTGAGTTTATTTGTAATGTTAATGTACCTGATACTAAAAGAACACAGATATTTCAGGAAATGGACATTGCCCTGTAAAGTAAAATGGAATCAAAAAAATACCAAAAATGAGAAATACTCTATAGAGTCTGAGAATAAAGAGACCTGATGTTATGTCTAAACTGTGAACTGATGGGCAGTAAGGACATCACTAATTTAAGTTCTCTTATGCTGAGGCTTTCAGTATGATTATATGCTAAGATATTTTTTTCTATCTGCATTCTCATATATAATATTCATAACACTTAACTGCTGTATAAGAACTCTCATTATTTTATAAGTAAAAATATAATGCATGTAAGTATTTGATGTGAGTATTCTAGTTCTACTTATCTTCCTATACGCCTAATTGCATATGTTACTCTGAAAGTACTGCCTATCGAGGCAGAAGGATTGGACTAGATGATCTTTCGAGGTCTCTTCCAACCCCTGACATTCTGTGATTTCCATAGAAGCTACTACAGATGCAAAGAGTACAGTAATACTAGCTGATAGTGCAAATTCTCAGATAAAAAAAACTATTTCTCAATATAGTCACCAGCATTAACCATGTACTTTCATCACTGATGAACAACAGTCTGCATGCTGTGATTATGTTTTCCATGCCCATGAACAGCACCAGTCTCTTCTAGTTCAGACTACTTATTCTGGAACCACAGTGCCTCCTTCTTTTTAATGCATGCAATTGGTTGCAGGGTGATGTGGTGAACCAGAAAGAGAAAATTGTCTTCAACATGTCCTAGTCTTAGGTGACCCCTCATTGTTATGTTTCTACAGTTAACACTAAATAATTTCTGAAAGCCTGTCTGTAGCAGTCTGATGTATAAATTGGATAATAACACTAATAAAGAATTTAAGTAACAAAACAAATATACTGGAAAATGAATAAACCTGAAGTGTCCTCCTGAAAACAAATGTACATGTAATTTTTTTATTAAAGAGTTGTTAAAACCCAAACACCATCATAGTAGTTCCTACAATTCCGAAGTACAGTTTGCAGAGATCCCTTTTTCCATAAAAGAAATGGAGGGTAATTATCAGTGAAGAGCATGGAAAAAAGTTAATTAAGCCAGAATCTGGAGGAGCAGAAGTGTGTGTTTACACAGTTTGGTCCTTACAGAATTGTTTTTCTATGACAGAAGGAGTTTGTTTGTATTAATAAAAATGATCTCTGATTCCAGACATTTAACTTTGATGGTTTAGTTGATTCAAAATTCATGAAGTTAGGATTATGCATATGTAAAGACACTTTGGCCTTTTACACTTTTTAAAATATTCACATCTAAGATAATAATATTTCATTTGAAAGTAAATATCTCTTAATTAGAATATATTGAATCAACATTCACATTAACTGAAATATAAAAGAATTGAAGATACTGAGCTTTGCTAACAGTCAACCGAGAGTTTTTAGATATAATCCCCTGATACATTATGTTTATTAGCATAAAAATTGACTTTTTATCATTTATTTTACTTTGTTGTACTGTGGCCTGCAATATAAGGGACTCTGTGTTGCTGTACTATGTGGTGTTTTTTTTTAATATATACTTAATGACCTTTTATGATGGAGTTACAGCCCCAGTGGATAAAGGAAAAAAAAAACTGGCATCATCTACCTGACCTTATGCAAAGCATTTGACACTGTGTTGCATGACATCCTGGTCACCAAATTGGAGAAAAACGGACCTGATGGATGAACCACTTGCTGAATAAGGAGTTGGCTGGATGGTCACACTCAGGGAGTTGTGGTGAGTGGCTCAGTGTCCAAGTGGAGACTGCTGACAAGTAGATTCCTCCAGGATTGGTGCTGGGACTGGTGTCATTTAACATCTTTGTTGGCAACATGGAATCGAGTGCATCCTCAGCAAGTTTGCAGATGATGCCAAGATGAGTGGTGCAGTTGACGTGCTAGGGGGAAAGTATGCCATCCAGAGTGACCTGGACAGACTTTAGAAGTGTGCCCATGTCAATCTCATGAAGTTCAACAAGGCCAAGTGCAAAGTCCTGCACCTGGGTCAGGGCAATCTCAAACACAAATACAGGCTGGGCAGAGAATGGCTTGACAGAAGCCCCGGAGAGAAAGGTTTGAGGGTGCTGGTAGATGAAAGACCCAACATGAGCCTGCAATGTGCTTGCACATAGAAGGCCAACCATATCACAGAATCATAGAATGGTCTGGGTTGAAAAGGACCAGAATGATCATCTAGTTTCAACTCCCCTGCCACACCAACCATGATGCCCAGAGCCTCATCCAGCCTGTCCTTGAATGCCTCCATGGATGGGGCATCCACAACCTCCTTGGGCAACCTGTTACAGTGCTTCACCACCCTCTGAGTGAAGAACTTCCTCCTATCTTAAACCTCCCCTGTCTTAGTTTAAAACTCTTCTCCCTTGCCTTATCAATATCCACTCTTTTAAACAGCCGTTCTCCCTCCTGTTTATAAGTTCCCTTCAAGTACTGGAAGGCCACAATGAGGTCTCCCCATAGCCTTCTCTTCTCTAAGCTAAACAAGCTCAGTTCCTTCAACCTTTCTTCATAGGAGAGGTGCTCCAACCCTTCTGAGTTGCATCAAGAAAAGTGTGACCATCAGGTCAAAGGATGTCAATCTGCCCCTCTACTCTGCTTTCACAGGACCCCACCTGGAGTACTGTGTCCAGTTCTAGGGCCCCCAACACAAGAAGGACATTGAGCTGTTGGAGTAGGTCCAGAGGAGGTCCATTGAAGATGATAAGAGGACTGGAGCACCTCCGCTACAGATACTGGCTGAGAGAGTTGGGGCTCTTCAACCTGGAGAAGAGAAGGTTCCAAGGAGACCATATAGAGGCCTTCCAGTACCTGAGGGGGTCTACAGGAAAGCTGGGGAGGGACTTTTCATAAGGGCATCTAGCAACAGGACAAGAGGAAGTGGTTTTAAACTGGAAGAAGGTATATTTAGACTAGGAAAAAATCCTTTGCTATGTAGATGGTGAGACATTAGAACAGGTTGCCCAGCAATATAGTGGATGCCCCTTCCCTGGATGCATTCAAGGCCAGGCTGGATGGGGCTTTGAGGAACCCGGTCTAGTGGGAGGTGTACCTGCCTATAGCAGAGAGGTTGAAACTAGATTATCTTAAATGTCCCTTCTAATCCAAACCATTCTATGATTCCCATTTGGGTATCTGGTAATTAATTCTGTATGCTTAAAATCTCATATATGTTTTCTTGGTATTTAATTGATTACAGTAAATGTCCTTGGAAATATCTTAGTGGTCTTACATAGGTATTTTCCCCTTCTTATTTTCATTTATGGTGCTGTTTAATACAAAGTGACAAAATTTCAAATTTCCAAATGATAATGTTTCCTTGATAAGACTGCATTGTCACTGAATGGATTTTATCTCTTTTTTTCTTTAAATCAAGAAAATGAAATCTTTGTGAAACTTTTTTTTTTTTGTGTTTCACAGCTTTCTACAAATCATGTTTTCCTTGTTCTTTCAGGACTCCAAACTACTCTCCATATCTTCACCATGTAAACACATGCACATTCATGCCAACATTAAGAGCTGGAGTCAGTGATCCTTGAGTCCTCTCCAGCTTGGGATATTCCAGTCTGTTCACAATATCTATACAAATACATGCTGCTACACTTTTATCTAAAACAAAAAGAAGAAAACTGGGAAGGGATGTTACTGCTTCCTATAAATGAATAAAAAGATTACACATGAATAAGGATTTTTGCAAGGTACCAGATTTTCACTATTAATTTTCAGATGGTGCTACATAAAATTGTGAAAGTCTTGCTAGCACTGGAGAGCAATACCTTTGGGAGACTTTGAGAGAAGTCATAATGCTAATTATTAGGATTCAGATACAGAATTAATCATTTCTTGGTTACAATGTACTAGTGAGTTGCTAGGGAATAACATAGGTTACAAAAAACATTTTGTTTCCAGAGTTAAGAAAACAAAGACTTATTTACAGTAGCTGGGGGAAAAAAAAATGCCCTAAAACAGTGTTCTTATTTCTTAAGATAACTTAAGTGCATGACTGAACTTATCTAATTTATTTATTTATTTATTTATTTATTTATTTATTTATTTATTTTTCTCCAAATCTTCTATAGTAATGTTTGACAATGGACTACAGCTAGTGGGAAAGAATTTGACTCTTTAACAATGAAATGTACTTCAAGCTTAACTCCCTTAGCTATGGTCTGGAATGGCAGTTGAAGATGTCAAAGCAATTAATTGAGGGACTAATATAGACTAAAAGCTGGATTTACACCTGATAAATTATGGAACAGCAACCAGAAAGAATCTATAAAAATATTTTTCTGAAAAAGTGAAATAAAAGATGCCATCATGGACTACTTGGAGCTACAGCAAGCAACTAACAGAAAAAGCAAACAGTTTGGTGTAGATGAAATATGATCTACAGCGATTTCTATACTGCCATTTTGATTAAACAATGGTAAATCACATAGTAGGTGACTACTGGAATAGAGATAACCTCTATGCTTTTGCCACAGAGGATGGCAACAAATGTTAACTTATTTGTGAATAAGATTCCGGTGCCTTTAAAACTTTCCCTGTTCTAGTTGTGCTAGATTGCATGTACTCAATCAGGTCTGTTCTGGAAGCTAGCCATGGCTTTTATTGCACTTAAATGGGAGTCCACCAAGAAAATGTAAGTATCAGAGGATGACCCAAAGTGTCACGTCTGAATTTTAGATGACAAAAAGGAAATGAGATAGGGAGTTGCATTTGTCTTGGTTTATTGCTAGTGATGGAGAAAATCTAAGAATTACCCCACTGTACAAAGAGGATCACAATATCAGCAGAGGTGCTTGAGATGTCTGTTTTCTGTGTGTCTCTTACCCAAATCCCAACTAACTGTCTTTATGACAAAAGTAGGAGAGACGAGCTGCAGCATACACACTTTGACAGAGCTGAACCCGCTGGGTTTCCAAATCACCAGTAAAACACTGCCTCCTATGTAAACGGCTGTGGGAAATTAGATGTGCTAGCTTTACCTACATAAAGCAGCCTCTCTATTCAAAATACATAATGAACATTTTTTGAGTAATAATCCATTTCTGTTATCACCTATAGCCTGCTAAAAGTGTAATTTTGACACATAAGTTTGAATAAGCAAAAGGACTGAATGTGAAAACAATTTAGATAATACTACTCCACTATTTATGTTAAAACATTTAAGTGACGTTCCTTGCAAAAAAAAACAATTCATGAATATATATATTTACATATTATATATATTTATGTATATACATATGTGCACTGTGGAACGCATTTTCCTATGATAATAGCCTTGCTACATTCATTTCTACAGGTTTCAAAATTGTATCATATTCAATGCCAGACTCCTAGTGTTCATGTTTTTGTAATTTGCTGTCCTAGGCCAATTCCTTCAACTTTTTTTTTTGCTTTGTTTATAAATCTCCAAGGTAAACTGTTGACTTCAGGCATTGATTGGAGGTAGTTTGGGAGCCACTGTTAATATAGAAAACATTAGAAAGCCCAATTACGGTCAATTACTCATTTTTAGTGCATATATTTTCTGATTTTTTATCACAGATGGTTTGTAAAAGGAGAATAAAAGACTTTTGAATAGATTCCTTGGTGGTACATTGTAAACTTCAATTATTTGTTCCCAGAATTATTTTTTTTTTTAATGGAGAAGCGAAATCTCTTTTAAATGGAGAATGATTCAGAAACCCTTACTAAAAATGTATTAAACATTCCTTCATTAATAACAGTAATCTGGAATCCCAGAGTGCACTGCCATTTTAAAATGCAGATCTAAAGATGTACATTTTTTTCCCATATTCCATTATTATGCTGAATTATTTTATAGTTACAGTGTGGTAGCCACCACTTCTTCCTGAGGAGGAGGACAGCCATGCTGTTAATGCATACCTGTCACTCACAAAGGTGACTTGCAAAGCAATTGGACAAGATCATTAGTCTGTAATAGACAAAATTTTCTTCCCCTGTAATTTTCAGTAGATTTGTTTTGTTTTTTTGGTTTTTCGTTTTGTTTTTTTTTTATATGGCTTTTCACCACAATCAATTCATGGTATAACCATACTACAAAGACAAAACCAGATGACTCAAAAAAAGCAGTTTTTGTTTTCATCTCAACTTTACCTTTGTCACACAGAGAGATTGGTGGATTGTCTCTCATGCATATAGACTTTCAGCGGCCACAGATTTCAGAGGGAAGAGTTTGATTTTCCTGTTTCCAAAAATTCTGGTTTCATTAGCAAGGCGAAAGTTCAGAGAAGCTGTCAGGTTGCTTCTGCTTTGCGATCACATTTTGTTAAGTAAAATAATCAAATGTACTTGAAAAAGCTTAACTTCTTCTCTAAGCATACAGTCTCAGTTCTGAGGATTTTTTGTCCTTTTTCAAAAGAGGATGTTTGTACATTTAACCAGTAGCAGAGAAGTGCAATGGAGAGCCAGATGACAGAAGGCCTGTCAGCTGATAAGTTGACATTTTCCTGTATGTGTCCCCACCAAAGGTACTCCGATTTGAAAGACATTCTAGATCATTGCTAAATTTTTTCCATAAAGAGCCTGGATTTGTTATAAATAACAGACTTCTGTTATCTCTCTCTCACACACACACACACACAGAAATTAACTCTTGTAAATACTTTGTGCAAATCCTTATGCTTTATTCTATTTTCTTTTTACAGCATGTGCATCTCAATTTCTAGCTTCAGTGAAGATAGAGTGAGGGAAGAGGAAGAATGAGAATGGAAAGTGGGGGTGGGTGGGAGCTTTAGTTTAAAATGCAGACAAATCTGCCTTTTCTGCTTGATGGCCTGTAACATTTCCATGTAGTGTACTTTGCATGGCAGAATAGCTACTAGTAATAGAATTTCTCACAGTGGAGGTTAATTACTTTTCAGCTATAGCAAAATAAATTTCCTGTCAAGCCTAGTGACAGGAATATGCCACTGTCACTATTTTTACCTGCAGTTTTAATTCACTGTTAATATTTGACACTAGCTTGCATTCGGGGGATGATTTCATGACCAGTAGGGTTTCCCTGCAGAGTAGGGCAGACTATCAGTAATGCAGTCACCTCTTCCTCAGTGCACTGCAAAGCAAATTAACAGGCCTGTCTCTCTCTTTAATGAATGTAAGAGAACTTTACAATGATGAAACAAAAAGTGACAAGAAAAATAAAGTGCACCATAAAAACAGAGCAGAATAGTGAGGTGGCATACCAGCTCGTGTTAAGCAAAACTGAACAACGTAACGCACCTGGGCTTTAAGGGGCTTTCTTTCTTTCTTTCTTTCCTTCTTTCCTTCTTTCTTTCCTTCTTTCTTTCTTTCTTTCTTTCTTTC
>NW_024962334.1:25561403-25661930 GCF_019238085.1 Lagopus leucura | reverse complement strand
TTTTTTATATACTTGAATACTTTATTGTAAATGCTGAACTCATTGGACAAGGCAACACTGAGTGATATAATATATCCTAATTGCCTTCATATTCCTCAAATTAGTTCTCACATTTCTTTGTCTTGAAAGATATCAAGAAATCTCAGGCAGAATAATTTCTTTTGTTGGTGTGTTGGTCTGATATGCATTGTCCCACACTCTTCAGACAATACAAAATCCCATGTGAATTCAGCTCAGTAAACCTTAGGGACATAAATATATATATATGTCTAGGGTTTTCTAACCTCCTTTAAGGTTAGCTAGACTAGAAGGAAAACTCTGTCAATCATTCAGCTTCCCTTATCAGAGTCCTATTTTCCAATATTTTAGTATATATAATATGTTTGTCCAATTGTGCACCTGACCCCATCTGTTTGTTAATACTTGAGACCTATTGTTGCACTGTGTAGGAAAGATAAAACAGTTGGATTGATACAGTACCTCTACTTTTAAGAAAATGAAAACCAGAAGATGAAATACAAAGTGTTCCATCATACATGATTTTTCCCTGTAATGTAGACTCAGACATTTCTCTCTACATGTGCTTGCTATTTTGCAGTGGCCTGTGACAGTGCACAGCCAGATTAATGTGTAAGGCATGTGGAAGCTGCAGTGAGCATAAGGAGTTGAGGTACATCATGGGCAGATGAAGAAGAGCTGGATCAACCTGGTGAAGAAAAATACAGGGATGTATCTTACTGAAGTAACAGAATGCTTTGTGCTTCTCGTAGTCACTGTGGACAATAGCGGACTCTTTCTGATTGATTTAGTCTAGAAAATAAATAGAAATATCAAGGGAACTTGCTCATATGCATGCATAAGTGTTTTGTGAACAGAATATATGGGAAACATTGTGAATTTGTAGGACTTTCAAAAGCAAATAGCATAAGTGACGTCAATATTTCTGAGGTTCCAAAGAAATTGTCTGCATTTTTACAGCAACAAGGCTTACACTAGGATGAGTTTTAGAAAAGAACCTCAGAAAGATGGGAGCCTCATTCAGGAGCATGGTCCCATTGAAAAAACTGACATGAGGTGGATCTGGGTAGCATGCTCTGTATTTAAAACCTTGGTCACTGGTGATACTGAAGACATATTTTATGGAAAAACTGAAATGGAATTTTGGATCCCTGCCTCATTTTAGAAACAAATAATAGAATCATAGTATCACCAAGGCTAGAAAAGACCTCCAAGATCATCCAGTCCAACAGTCCACCTACCACAGATATTCTCCCACTAAACCATGTCTCTTTTTTACAGCATCTAAAAATTTCCTGAATACTTCCAGGGACAGTGACTTAATCACATACCTGGGCAGCCAATTCCAGCACCTCACCACTCTGAAGTACAAGGAAAAAAAAATAGGTCACAGCTTCTCATGTTTTAAGTATTTTGTTTTAGCTGCAGAGGCTGGTTATTAACAGGGAGGCTTTAGATTTAATTGATTTTATTGGAATTCTTTTTTTTTTTTTTTTTTTTTTTTGCAAACCACAGGAAGTATCACAGTTTTCCAGATCTTTAAAACCCCTCTAATCCCATCTGGCAATGTAGTTAGAACAATTGGGCCTACTGAAAGTGCTTCTTTTTCAGAGCATTACCCTCAGTTCTGTCTGTTAAAGCAGAGATGAACTTTTGGCTTAGAACTGAAGCTAACCCAGAAGGGTGCTATTCAGCATGGTTCAAATTTCTGATTCACTTTCTAAGCTATTTCAAACTGCTTTATGTTGCTTGACTCATATTATTCATCTCAGTGAAAATCTGTATTAGTGAAATGTCAGTTCCTTTATGGTAGCATATGCACTTTTTAAGGTGTCTGTAGGTTCATAACAATATTAAAACAGGCACCATTCTCTCAGTAAAAGTTCCTATGGTATAGCTCCAGCCTTTCACAAAATATGCCCTAGTCAGCATGGTGCATCTCACTTCTACAATTTCAAAATTGTCAAAGAGTCACTCAGCATTTTGGAATACATTTGTCCGTATACATTTTGGTTTTTACTTAAAAAAACATTGACAACTCCCAAAATAATGAAGAAGGACTCTTAATCTTCATTTTGTGACCCTTAGTTTTCATTTTGCTGTCAACTGTTGCTGTTAGCATTTATACAGAAACAAAAATTCTAGTAGCACTATAGCTTGGAACATTATTTCTTTTTTATGAAACTTTTATGAAGCCTTAAACAGAAAAAACCACGACACTGCACAGTAAACAGGCAACATGACCAAAATAAGCTCTTGTGAAATCAACTCTGGAAACACATTGAATTCCATGTAAAATTAAACTGAAGGCATGTGAGCTGCCTACACATGTAGGTATGTGATTTTCTAGTTGTTTCCATTTTCTTATTTAAGTTTTCTCCACAGCAAATATTCATGGTAGAAAAATATCACAAAAAAAAAAAAATATTATCTCAAGCTGTATTGTGGTAAGTTAAATCTTATTCTGCCTGGAAGATCAGGCACAGCTTCCCAGGAGATCCTACTGTTGAAAATAATTGCCTATGGCTAATACAGTCTGTTATGAAATGAGTTAAATGTATCATGTGGTCATCTAACAGCATAGATACATTTACATACGTTGTTTTCATATGTAGCTGTTTCCACAAAGTTCTAATTATGAATAAAGCTAATACATATATTATCTACAAATGAATGAAGAGGAAGTAAATAGTCTTCTATTTACTATACTGGGCACTAATAATCTACAAATGCATAGCAGTATGTTTAAGAAGATAAGAAATAAGAGAGGCAGGTAATTAGTTCCAGAACTTTGTTTATAGCTGTGACACTATTTAGAATCAAAAATAAGAATTGGTATTTGTGACTTAAAAAGCATCTCCCAAAGACAGTGGTTCCTTTACTTTGGTCTTTTTTTTTGTCATTACACACATTTTAATTTCTCATATCTAATATAGCACGGTACAAAATTATTAGCAAGTAAGTCTGTTTTCTAATCTTGGCTGCCTTAAAAAATATTAGCAATGGATGCCATTTATCATCATATTTCTTATTAAAGCTTGGAAGAAAGAACACACAGCAGTGCATCGTGGAAGTCATAGCTGTGAAGAAAAGCACTTTCTGCTATTTTCTCACTGATTGTGGCTAATGTTAAAATAATTACTGGTAAAGGGTCTCCCTGCTGCTTGATTGCCAAGTTCCACAGTACCAAAGGCTTCAGGTTCTTCCCTATGTAAAAACTTTAGCTGGCTTAGTTTAGCCCATTATATATGTCTCTTGCATGTTTTCAAAATCCCTTAACACCTCAAGCTCCCTTTGTAAGGGACTTCGCAAAATCAGAGGCTTAATGAGGACACATTGTGAGGGAGTCTAGGCATTGTAGTGACTTTTAATAAAAAAAGTAAGCTGGGTGGTGGTGATTGAAATTCTATGTGCTGGCTGTGGACTTTATTCATTGTGCTGTTTTACTACAATCATCTGTATTACTGAGAGCACTCTGGGAACAACACTACTTCAGCAAGGAATGGCAACTAGGAGCTGCTTTTAGAAAAGCGTTTATTCACTGATTTCTGTTTATGATAATATTTTCCATTGCAACTTGCTTTTTTTTTCTTTCCTAACAACTGTACTGAGATTCTTGATCTTGAAACAGGAGGGCTTTTCAGGTTGCTTTACTTTGACACTCTCTGTATTTGTTCTTACAAGCTAACTACCAGAAAAAGCGCAGCAAGCTTACCAAAATCATTGAATTAATTAAGATACAATAGTGATGTATTAATTATTAAGAATAGTTTACAAAGGATGTTTGTAATTTTAATTATCAGACAAAGCTAGCATCAAAATTGGTGTACATTTAATTCAGACGTACAATGCAAATATGTTATTTCCCCTCATCTCCACCAAAACTGTGACCTGTATTGCAGATGACCATGATGGGATGGTTCAACAACTGTTGAATGTTTTCTTACTCAAGAGGCTACTGCTGCGAGCCTACTGCTTGCTACAGGAATTTGTGCTAAACTGGGCAACACTTCTCAACACCCTCATCTCCTGCTCTCTAAATCTGTGGCTATTGGTAAATCTTAGTCACAAACTGTGTGTGACTATCTTAGGTTGTAATTGTTTATTTCAATACAAAAACATAGCACTTTGCTCTGACAGGCTTATACTGTCACATGCAAATTCTTAGCATTTTGAACCCTAACTATGTGGACAGTCATGTACTTTGCAGCAGCTGTTATTTCTAGGTGAAATACCACCACCTATAGAATGCAATCAGGACTCCTGATAGCATGTAAAGTGGAAATATAAAGATAGTTGATTATTTTGTGTTAGGTCCAGACATTTCATTCTATGATCTGTCTTTTTTCATCACTTCCACTGTGATATCTTGGAATGGAGTTCCTGACGTGTAATAGAAAGCTGTGGTGAAAACATTAATATGTTCCCTAGTTCAAGCAGTTCATGTTGTTTCAGAAGTAAATGGAAAGTCTCCCGACCTTTTCATTTACTTCTGAGACAACAGGCTTGAAAGGAAATATTTTGCCAGCTCTTTTAGTTTTAAATTACAATGCCATGATTTATTTCATTTCTGGGTCACCTATAGCAACCATTACTTGAAACCACAAGAACAGTCCATATTGCATTTAAAATATTTTTGGGTAAAAGTCTAAATGCTGTATTTTACTTGACTTTTTTTTTTTTTTTTTTTTTTTTTTTACAACAATCACATTCATTGCCTTCAAAAATCCTCCACAGTTCTTCCCTCCACAGTGCCCTATCTTAAAATTTAAATAATAGTTTCTGTACCTGGTTAGAGATTTATCATTGCACTGAGTAATACGTACATGATAATTAATATCATGTACGTGCAATCAGAGGCCAAAAATATATCTACAGTACAGATGAGTTTTAGGCTAACATGTAGAACACAACTGAAATTATTTAGGTATGAAGCACTAGGTTTGACTTTATTCCAATATTCATAGTGTCCATGGGCACTAAACTAGATCATACTGATAATTATCTGCTTGAAAACACAACTTTTAATTTATTAATAAGTATCTGCTGGGTTTTTCATGAAAATTGTAAATATTCATATCATGCACAGTAGACTTCTTCTTCCAGACTAACTCCAAGCAATACTAACTCTATTTAGCTCAGTCCACTCCTGAAGCTGTGTATATCTCAAGAAAATCAGCCATGGTGTAATTTTAAATGTCAGGGCCAAGGTCTATCAAGTATCATTTTTCTTTTACTGAAAATCTAGATGTGTGTTTTACTTAAATTGAGGTTGTTCATTTCAATGATAGAACATAAAGCTAATGTCAGTTTTAGCTGAAGAAGAGAGAGGTTTAACAATAACTTCAAAAGGCAGCAGACCTCGACATAATTTGTCCCATCACATCAGCTGCCACAGCCTAGCTGCCCTATACAAAACACTTGACAAAGTCTGCCATGGCAGTTGCTGCAGTATTTATAGCCATACTGCACATGCTTCTACAATTATAGCTGCATCAGCACTTTAATTATAAACCTTATTTTCTAAAGATTTACTACTAAGCAACAAAAAATCACCCTCAGCTGCAAGTTGGAAGTGAAGTGTTCTCAAGTGCACATGTGTAATTTGCACTTAGGTTGTGATAGGCTAGGTTCAGTGTCTACTGAATACTGAAGGCAAAGGGAAAAGGAAATGGAAAAGAAAATTATTTTACTGATGTTTTCCAATGTTGATAAAGAATCCTGCACGGAAAAAATACTTTTCCTCCTATTTCTTTAATAATAATGTTTTAATTTTTTTGCTATTTGGTAGCAAAAAATATTGACTGGTTGTAAGAGATTATTCTTTTATGCAAGACACTGGCATAGTTGAAATGCAAGCATATTAAAAGATTTGAGATCGTATACAATAACAGCCAGATATTACAGCATAAACATTTTCCACAACTTTCACTACCAAAAACACATTTCTAGATGACCTAGTGTATTTCAGGACTGAATATTTCAGTACTTTTTTTTCTGCTTATATTTTTCTTTTTCTACTTTTTAACATCTGGAGAAATTTTCAGGCAAAAACAATGAAATATTTGTTCTTTTAATGATGTTTACAACACTGAGAAACAGATCTACTCAAGAAAAGACAAGATCTTTAATTATTTCATTCTCTTCAGTATCCCATGAAGCTTTACAAAACATTCTAAAAATCAGAAACACAAACAGACACAAATAGAAATGAATAACCACAAGCACACAAATACATTTACCTATTTGAAAGGATTTGCCATGTGTTTATAGCTTCATGAATTATTCATTAAAATATAGCTAATTTTGACATTTTTCATCAATTTAACACCAGTGAATTCCCCCCTTATCTTTAAAATCATGTAGCTGTATGCTATAGAATGATATTTGACAAATTCTTTGATTATAAATTCTTTCAATATTTTGATTTGTTTACTCAGACTTTTAGAGATAGAATTGCCTCACACTCAAATACTGCTGCTAACATGTGTGCATGTTTTTCCATATAAAATATTTTATAGAGTAAAATACAAATCGCATTAATTCTTATATGATTTTGGGGTGAAAATGTTACTCTGATAGGTCTGGCGCAGTACTGCCTACACCGGTTCTTTATGTTCAGGTCCATACCATGAGATGCAACCAGGTACAACTTAAACAGTGAATGGAGCAAATATATATGTAATTTCTGACCAGCATAGTTCTGTTCAATTGCATGAGATAAGATGATCTGTCCATGAACTGCCAGTGAAAGTAGACTGTCTACTTAAGCATTATCATAAGCATTATCGCTTGCCACCTTCCATATTGCCTTCTAATGCTCAGGTACATCTACAACAGGGATTCATGATATTGCATTCCCAAGATAGTTATTTCAAGTCTTTCACAAAATTTTAGTTCACTGCCAGAGATCCAAAGCCACTAAGAACGTTAATTATCCAAAGAAATAATCTTGCTTACTTCTATAAAACCATATTTGAGATGCATTTTTCTGAGTAGTGTTGCGCACTGGGACTGGAAAGCACTTGAATTACAATGTAAAACATGAAGCTCCATGTAAATAAATCAGTCAATTACATGTTGATGGTACAGATTCCTTTGTTGATTTTTTTTTCTGCTCAAACTAGTGTCCTCATGACATTTTAGCATAAAAAATGGGTGAATTGGAATTTTATTACTACAGAATACCAAATAACTTCCAGAAAATACTTGGATTCCATTTCCTGTCTGTTTCTCTCTCTCATTTTAATTCTCCCAACCTAATAATATATCTAAACTTAAAATATTTTTTGAGTTGTAGCCCAGATGGCAAAAGACATACAGCCAACCTGTAGGCTGACAGAGATTCCTTCAGTCACTGCATTTTTTCCTTCATGTTAGCATGACTATATGATTTTCTCCAACCCTCAGCATTCCATTTCAGATCTTCCAACACTTTCAGAGCATTAAGTTTATTTAACTGAAGCTCCATTTATAACTATATATAATGATTTTTCTATAATGCTGCATTAAAAGAAGTGTCTTCAATGTACTTGACAGTACACATAGAAGACAAATGGTTACTTAGAATAGTTAAAAGAAGTGAAAGAGCATTATGCAAAACAGCTATTCATAAATGGTAAAGTAGTTGAATTTAAGACACTGAAGGCTACTGAATCATTATGGTGATTGATTATCATTGCTATCAACAAATAATACACTGATCCTCTTGTTTAAAACAGTGAGTTTACACTATTTAATCATTCATATGAAGAACACTGATCGTTATTTCATTTTAAATTAGTTTTCAGAAAAATTCTCTTAAAAAAAAACCAACAAATTATGCTCAAGAAGATAATGACAACTTTTACTGGGTATATTGTCTTTTTAAAACAGAACATATAAGTTCTTATGTATTCTGATCAGAATAAAACACTAGTAAGAAATTCATGATTTGACTTAAGCACTAGTTAGCATGACAGAGCAATTTTGAAGTCAGAACTGTGCACAATAAAAACAAAATCTAAAAAATCTTATGAATAAGTAGAAGATTATCTAGATTACCTAGAAGATTATCTCTTTCACTGCACTTGCGGAAAACCACTCTCCCTGCCACCCAATGTAACTGTGATCTGTAAACTCAGTAAGACTCACAGTGTTGAATGTTATTTTTACGTGCTCCATGAAACTCAAGGTTTTTAATTTTACCAGGAAGAGAGTGGTTCCACATGTAGGAATTCCGATTTAGATGCATCTAAGAAATAACTTTGTTATACACTTTATTAACTAGTCATTAAAACCTACTGGGTTTAACTGTTTTAATTATAAAAGCTGTTTTCCTCATGAAGAAAAGAAGGTGATACCTTAAAACTCATGGAATCAGATTCCAGTGTACTATAACTGGTGATTCTGTACCTTTCATGTGGCAGCAAAATAGTTTTTTTAAGGCAAATGTCCATTTATAGAGTGGAAAATCATTCTCCCAGTGTAATGAAGTCACTGGTAATTCATTTAATGTTACTGAAGATGCTAAAATCTATATTATATTAATGTAGCCAAACAGTTAAAAAGCTACATTTAATTATCTCCTTAATTATATTGTAAATACATTTAATGAAGCTCTTATTTAGTCATACAATTCATGGTAAATATACCCTAGCACTGACAATTAAGTATACTTTGCAAAATCAAATGTCTTACAAAAACAATACAGTAGTGTTTTATAGAAGTAAGCTTATGAAATTATCCTTTAAATAATAAAAAGTGACTTTTTTTTTAAGAGTAATATTTTATTCTTTGTCTTCTAATAGATCCAAAGATAGTTGTATTCAGCACCTGAGGAGAGCTGACTTTTATTGATATATGCTGCTGTCTTTGACAAGAATAAAATGGTGAAATCATAACATAAGTATTTTCTTTGAAGAAGAGTTTATACTGTTTGGCTTTTTTCCAAGAAAAAATCATATGGCATAGTTAACGAATGATACTGGCATCTACCACTCACAAAAAGCCAAGGGAATATTATAAAGGTCACAGTGCTATACGATGGAGTAACTGATTAAGACAACCTTGTTAGATTCTGTATTGCACACAGCAGTATAGTGGAAAGAGGGAATCAAAACAGAATAATTTCACTTCCTGCTGTGTGCACTCTAATATTCTGATGTAGGTTTCAATAAGGAATGGATCTGAGTTTTCAGCTGAATAAGAGTTCTACTGGAAAAATTAATTTACGATAGAAGCAATGATGTCTTTCTCTACTAACACTGTATTTGAAAATGAAATGCAAAGTTCATTTACATTCATTTACATCAAACATTTACATCACTCTAATTATTTCAAAAAAAAAACCAACCCACAACTATTCTGCTTCAGATTTCTAGGGAATTAAAAGATTTTTAGAAAACATATACAGAAATAAATAGTGAGGTGAGTAGTGGGACATAAAAGCTTCTCCACTCTTTACTCTTCTACTTCTTCCTCAGCTTCAGAGGCCTCAGAGATATCAATCCCTCTGCTCCGTGATACTTGCTTAATTTCTGTGGCATCAACTCAGCTGTACTTCTATAGGTAAGAACAGTTTCATATCAGGTAGATATAAATAGGGGACATAAATTCATCTGCAACAAGCTATCCTGAGGAGGATGAATAGGTGTAGGTTAGGGTCTGTTTTGCTCTGGATGACTTGAAATGAATGACTTGGTACCACATTTTCCTGGATGACTAAGAACATCCTGTTGTTAAGCCATGCACATGGATAATAAACCAGGTCATTACTTTTTGCTCACTAAGTTCTGATCAGAAGAATAGAACAACTCTAGCATCTTGGTAATGTTGAGATAATTTTCTAGATAGCAAAAGTTATATGGTGTTGGATCTAGAAACAGTGGAAAGTTAATATTTTAATTTTAGAATAAATGTACACTGTAGAATTTCCATTGGCCTAAGAGTAATTTTAAATAGTAATAGCATTGAAAATTCAAAGAAATGTTTTATATATGTTGATCTCAATTTATTTTATGAGTTTCTGTATTATAAGGCCAACTGCCTTTGCAAGAAAGCCTCTGAAGATGCAAATGCACTCTTTTCGAGTAACACCAAAAACTTCTGAATTGCTTATACAGTTCTATAGTAATTGAAAGAAGTGTGGCATCTTCTGAAGAGGGAAGAAACAGCCTTGTCCCAGAAGATGGTACTGTCTGAAAACAAATTGCTATTCTATTTAGTAGAAACTCTTTTTTTTCAAAGAAAGGATTTGATTCACCAAGAAAAAATTTTTTGGAAGAAGGGAAGGACTGTCTTAATAAAACCCAGGATATTAAATACTTTAATATTATTTTCATTTTTTCATATTAACCACTCAACTAAGCAAGTATTATGACACATATTTTTGTACTAGTTATTTTAATTGTATAGTTATAGGCTGAGGCTGGCAGTTCTCTGTGCCAACTTGTTTCAAAATTCTGTATTTTATGAGAATAAACAAATAAGAGAGTTTATAATTGTTAGTTTGCATGACCTACTGGGCACAGTGCAATTCATAGTAGCATGTGTTTTTTGACACTGTTCATAATTGCTGTGGTTCAATCAGTAGGAAGTTAAAAAAAAATGAAATAAAAAATGATGGATCTGTTTGCAATTTTGCATTTTAGAGAAGCTACTGACAGGAATACCCTCCTACAATCTTCTTCAGAGAAGCAAACAGGAATTGTAGTGACTCTATATCCAGAATAATTTTAAAGAGGATATCCAGGACAACAGCAGCATTTTCCCTGAGAAAGCTGAGAAATTCAATCACTATCTACCAGTACTTGGTGAAGCCCATCACCGAGATGAGTCGAGGACAGGAGGACTGCAAAGCCTTGCAGACTGCTAAACATTCTATGCTAATGCTAAGCATTCACTTGAAATTGTAACACAGATAAGCTACAATAGGCCAAGGTGTGGTCCCTGTCTTTGGTGCATCAACATCAGTTCCAGTGTTTTATCATGCTGGTATACATTTTTAGTGTGTTGTACAAAAAAAAAAAAAAAAAAAAAAAAAAAAAAAAAAAAAGCCATAAATATAAACATACCTTTCCAAACAATTGAACTTAGCAGATCTTAGAGAAGAAGTTATGCAAGTTTGGAAATAATTAAAAAGACCTCAATTTCTGTTTAGCTACTTCTTCAAGGAAGTGTTCTCAATTAGTACCTGGAATTAGCTTCTTTCTAAAAACTTATCTTGAAGACCTCTTAAAGTAACAATTGTGGATAACTTTAATATATAGCACTTTATTGATTTCAGTTGCACAGAAGGCAATAAAATAGACCAGTGCTCTGAAATATATTAGCTTGGTGGACTTTACTTATTTGCAGTCTTTTAGTCCTATTTCGCCTTTTCTTGTTCCTGAAGTTCCTGATGTTCTATTCATACATTACTGTATGAAAGTGAATTATAAGACTTAAGCATTTCTGAAGACAGAGATCAACTCCAAGGTTTCCAGTATTTCAATATTGAACAAAAATATTATAATCTGAAGGAAGTTAAAAATGTAGTGTATTTACACATTATGCATTTTAAGGGTGCAATATTATAGACTGAATGAATGTACTAATGATGCATGCTGCATAGGACTCTATTATTTCCTACAAAAGATACAGTTCAGCATTTTTTAATAGGGCCAAATTTTCTATGAACAGAAATGACCAATTTATGTCACACAGAAATTATTAGAGCAAGATTGGACAGCATTCAATGTCTATTACAACTGAATGGAAACAAAAATTTAAAAGTGAAATTTTAAATAAAGAAAAATGATACCTTCAGTGATTGAGGAAAATTGCCTTTGTATGTACTTTTTAATATTAAATTCGAGCAAATAACTGTTTTTGCTAACTAGACTGGTTGGAGGCTTAGATTTCCATTCTAGCTCTGAGATTTAGGTTTTCCAAATTCAGGATTGCTGTATTACTGGATCATAACTTTATAAATAATATTCCAGAGAGTAATATGAATCTGTCAGTATTGGAAGAAGTGCTCTCTGGTGATAAAACAACATTGCTCACACACTATACCTTCTTTTCTCCGGCAAGTCTTTCTACTTCTTTCAAGTAAATGTAGAGAAAACAATATAATACAGATGCACCGAACCTCTGTTTGACATAAATGAGAGAATACACTTCTGTGCACAAGATTTGGATGTAATTTTCTGATGCAAATTCAGACTTCAGTTGTTGCCAGATTGAAAGTTAAAATTCAGAACCATAATCTCAACGAGGTCCATGCATGCCTATTTTCAACTGCTTTTATTTTTGTTAGTGCCTTTGTTCTACACCTAATTATGTCATTCTAGTTTAGTCTTTAAAGAAAGCATTACTGGTATAAGTAAAAAAGTAGCAATAATTTATTCTGTACAAATTGTAGTAGAACAATAACGTGAGTCCAAGATTTCCACAAAAGTGTTGACAACAAATAATCACATCAAACAAGTTTCTCAAGCAAGTTGGAACAACTGAAGTAAAATCTGAGGTGTATCACTTTAAAACTTAATGGGGGATTTAATCTTGGCATCATTTGCACTGAAACCAAAAGGCAAAATATATATTCTACATACTTGTCTGACACAATATTCTTAAAGAAATATGCTTTATCTTTTATACATTTGAACAATACATAGATTAAAAACCTTGGTTTCAGTTTGTTCCAGTGGATCGAAAAAAATACCTTCCAAAAAATCTATTGTTTTAATCAGATTAGATTGGCTTCCAGCCTAATATTTTAAATAATTGGACAAGAAACTAAAAGCTTTTCCAAAGGACTTTGGAACTAAAATGAACATGCCAGAATCACGGTCTCCACGTAAGCACTACAGGTACTGTATGCATTTAAACATAATTTATATTGTATAGTTTAATGGATGCTCAGCCAGATGTTGTTACAAAGAGTAGAGAAAGTTTGTATTACTAATTACCATTTCTAATGGCACTATACACTCCAGCATCTGTCAGTTCTTTATATCTTTCTACTGGATGACATTGTGATCTATAGTTTGTTCCCACACCTTGAATATAAAGCAAACTATAGGTGCACATTACCTAATCAGGAGAAATACCATGTTTACGTTTTGTCTTGCAGATTTTTCTGTGCAAGCTTTCCACATACAGACTTCCATTTTTAAACAAATCAGTCTCCACTATTTTTCAGTTTGGATCCTAATTGAGATTCCTCATCTACCATTAGAAGTGCTACTGTGACCATTCGCAAATGGAATTAATGCAGACAGTAATTAGAATGGTGGTGACTTTAAGACCTAAACATGAACAAGTTACATGTTACAAGTTGCAATGTACTGCACTGAACTTTAGAAATCACGACAGAAATAAAAATATAAAAATAAAATAAAAACCTATGGAACAAAAATGTTGGAAAAAACAAACCACTTAGGTGCATCAAAACATATTCAATTGTACTCAAATATGCTTAGATAGATTTTGTTGCATTTCTAGTCACATCACTTAGCTCTCCAGACTATCACATGAATTGAAAAGTTAACTGAATTTTTATTCAAAGCAGACACAGTGACTAGGGAAGGCTGCTAGAAGTAAAAATTTATCTTAATACCAAGAAAAACATTAAAAAAAAAAAAAAAGCTAGCTGTATTTATCAGAAAAAGCTCACTTCATTAGAATTCATACTAATTACACTTAAAGGACTTCACAGAAAATGCTAGCAAGACATCAGTGCATCTTTAACCACAAAAAAATAAGACAACAATTAATATTTTTTCTTTAGCCATCTGTTATGGCAGTACAATTTACTGATACTTATCTTTTGTCTTCTCACAAGTGCTAAATGACTTATTATAATATATATCTGCTTAGAAAAAGTAATTCTGTTTTAATTATTTGGATGTTTTTATCCTCTTTCTCTTTTTTCTTTTTTTTTTTCTTTTTAACTGGATAAAGTGGTTTTAAACTTCCTCTCACTAATACTCAGCTGCGGTAATTACAGTCTTAGAAAAAATGCTTTTTTCTATTCCATCCAAACAGAGGAAAAAAAAGACAAAAAACTTTGCTTTAAGTTCCTCAGTACCTCACTATTCTCCCAGAAACCATCTGAGTATAGAGTATGACAGAGCTAATATGGAAAGTGTGCTCTAGCTCCTGTATAGGCTTGCCTCAAGCCAACAATGTTTGCATTTATTTTCTCTCACAGTAAAGAAAATAAATTATTCTCTCCCCACCCTCCTTTCCATTATATAGCTAGGTATACACTAGTAAGAGATCAATGGGTGCATTATGATTTTTTTTTTTTTTTTTTGGATGTGTCCTATGTGCAACCTCATCTTCTCCTGGATTTGGACTGTAGGAGTAGATTTCATTTTACTATGCAGAGAGCTTTTTGTATTTCTAGGTGCTGGAGATCGACTGGCAAATCAGGTACTTTCTCACTTCCAGGAATTCTGTAATATCTTATTTTTACAATTTTATAGGATACTGTTGTTCTCTTATTTGGCCTATCACAAAGGCTAAGAATAATTATTTTGAAAACATCATTTAATCAAAATGTATATAATGTCTGAATAGATTTGTAGTGATTGAAAGATTCATATAGATGTGTTTATATAATGTATATAAATGCTTGTAGATATTTGTGAATTAGAATTCCAGTGTATATCACTACATAACTTCATACATCATGATCATAAAAATAGATACTGGCTCATAAGAGTAAAGTTGTGACGCTTTTAGCTACACTGTGCAGGTAAGCCTCATAGTCTATTTATGCCAGTAAGTAGGCACTCAGCTTCAGAGATAGCAAAGTCCACATGGATGTTTCACCAATCTGGATAAGGATTCAAGTCATGCTTTCTCAGCATCTGTGCACACTAGTTTGAAACAAAGGTGTCACCAAGACAAAATTTAAGGAATTTTTTTTTCTGTTGTTATTAATTATTTCTATTTTGTTTCTGTCATTTATTTCAGTTCTACAGGACAGTATCCCTGAAAGGCCACCTGGGTATCAGCTTGACTGGATGTACGCGTTTATTTTCTTCTGTCAATACAGAGGACTGAAAGACTCTTCAAAGTGATGTTTAAAATGATTAATTCTTCTGACCCTCCTTCTTTAAGTATTATTTTAATAAGACAGTGTCTAGGCATTATCCCTAGAAATGTCTAAAATGGGAATGTCACACTTGTGATATAAATGGCAAGATAAGTATAAGAACATGGTAGAATCATATAATCATAGAATGGCCTGTGTTGAAAAGAACCACAATGACCATCTAGTTTCAACCTCCCTGCTATGAGCAGGGTCTCCAACCACTAGACCAGGCTGCCCAGAGCCACATCCAGCCTGGCCTTGAATGCCTCCAGGGATGGAGCATCCATAACCTCTCTGGGCAACCTGTTTCAGTGTGTCACCACCCTCTGTGTGAAAAACTTCCTCCTAATACCTAACCTAAATCTCCCCTAATTTAGTTTAAAAACATTCCTCCTTGTCTTATCACTATCTACCCTTGTCTTTCCCCCTCCTGTTTGAATGCTCCATTCAAATATTGGAAGGCCACAATGAAATCTCCCTGGAGTCTTCTCCAAGCTAAATAATCCCAGTTCCCTCAACCTTTCTTCATAGGAGAGGTGCTCCAGCCCTCTGATCATCTTAGTGGCCCTTCTCTGGACTCATTCCAAGAGTTCTACATCTTTCTTGTGCTGGGGGTCTCATGTCTGGACTCCAGATGGGGCCTCACAAGAGCTGAGTAGAGGTGTACATTGACCTCCCTCTCCCTATTGACCACTCCTCGTTAATTGCAGCCCAGAACATAGTTGGCCTTCTGGGCTGTAAGTGCACACTACTGGGCTATGTTCAGCTTCTTGTCTACCAGGACCCCCAAGTCCTTCTCTGCAAGGCTTCTCTCAAGGAGATCTTCCCCAGTTTTTATAAATACCTGGCCCAAGTGTAGCACCTTGCACTTGGCCTTGTTGAATCTCATCAGGTTCAACCTGCCTTTGAGGGCTAACTACCTCAAAGGGATGAGGAAACATACTCTTTCAAGTAAAAAGAAATTTCCTTCGGTTCAGGGCCTCCAAAACTTTCTCCCTTGGTCACATGCTAACTACAAAGACTTATTGCACAAATCAACTAGTCCAACCAAGAAGGAAGGAATCAAAGTGACTTGTAATTAAGGGAACTATTATTGAAATAGAAAAATCCAGTGCAGGAGTTAGAGCATGTATAGGTGACATAGAGGAGGAAGCAGCAGTGAGCACTGCTCTTTTACTGTTTTCTTTTTTTTTTCTACTTGCAGCTGCATCTATTCTTCTATTTTTACTCAAGCCTGCAGTCAATCATAGCAGAGACTCAAACAGATGTGCACAGCAATAATATGATAGTAAAATTTTACAAGCATGATTCATTTTAGTTTTGCAGTTTTTAGAGGAAGAAAAGTCTTGTGTATTTACAGAAAATATGGCATACATCTTGTCTAGAGGTATAAAAATGCATTCTGTTTTGCTTGAGAATTATGCATGCATTATGAAATTTGTCCATCTCAGTTTACAACAGCTACAGTACTTAAGGTCATTCTTATGGAATATCTCAAAAGAATGTGGGATTAAAAAATAAAAAAAAGATATTATCGGGTTAAATTCTGCTGTTGATTATTCCTCTACAATATTACTTTCTCCTGGTACCTATTTAGAATAGAAATTGAGAACTAAATTTTTATGCACTTAACAACATGAGTATTTCGAGCTGGCTGAAAAGAAATCTCATTTGTGAGAAAAAGGGCTAAGTTACATTTCATGTGACTTCTATGGTCATATCCTGAAATATTGGAGAGATTGGGAGATGTATAAGCAATATACTGATGAAAATATTCACTGACCTGAAAAACTTCACTTGTATCATGAGAAAAAAACAAAAAGGGCTATGTTGAGCAAGGTCAGTGTCAACTTATTCCACTACCTTTTCTTTAACCATGAATATAAACTGATATCTAGGAAATAAAAATGAACCAAATGTTTAAGACAATTTTCTCTGTTACTCTCTGAATTCCATCTATTTTTTAGGTCAGATATTGTGTTAATTGTTTGCTTCTTCAGCACATTTCTAGTTCTTCCAGTCTTTCTCTAGTCTGTGCAACATTTCTCTCATAAGAAATGAGGGTAAAATAACTCAATTCCTCTGAATTTCTCAGAATCTTACTCCTAATAAGGTCTTTTAGTAGAAGACATAATAAACTGACTGTGATTATTTTTCAAATTGAAATGTGCACTTTATTTGTCACATAATCAGGAACAGAAATAATTGTTTGCAATTCAGGTAAATAATCATGCAACACTAGGATGCATGGAATGCTGTACTAAAAAAAGATGATGGTGTTACCACTAATTAACACTTGTAGGCAGTCTTAAACAATATTTAAGATATAGTAGAAAATAAAATAACTGGAATGACCTTCAAAAGTCATCTGGTCCAACTGCGAGATCTCTAAGGCTACCTAAAAGTTAATGAATGCTACTGAAAGCATTGTCCAAACATCTCTTGAACAATGACAGTGATCAGCTAGCTATCTAAGAAGACTGTTCACTGTTTGAACACCCCCATGGTTAATAAATATTACTTAATTCCAATCTAAAACTCTGGAACAGTTTTGTTTCATTCCCGCACATCCAGTCTTTGAGAAGACACTGGTACCTCCCTCTCCACTTCTTTTCCTAAGGAAGTTGTAGAGAACAATATGGTTGCCTCTTAGTTTTCTCCAGACTACATAACCCAAGATTCCTCAGACTATTAGGTTTTCATAAAAAATGTATACTGATAGGAAAACAAACAAACAAACAAACAAGGAAACTGCGACTGACAAGGGTCAACCCTGGCTATACAAACAGACTGGAGGATGAGACACTGGAGAGCAGCCTTACTGAAAGGGATCTGGAGTTATGGTCAACAAGTCGTACTCAGGCTGCCAGGAAGACCACTTGTATCCTCGAATGCATCAAACAGAGCATTGCTAGCTTGTTGAGGGAAGAGATTGGCCCACTTTGTATGGTACAAGTATTCCTTGAGTACTGTGTGCAGCTTTGGGAGCCACAGTATAAAAAGTGTTCAGAGAAGGGCTATGAAGATGTAGAGAGGAAAACATACGAGGTATAAAGTCCAGAAAAGAGGAGGCTGTAGAGACACTTATGATGGCCTAAATCTTCTTCACAAGGGGAGCAGAGGAACACTGATCTCTGCTCTCCTGTGACAGCCACAGGACCTTAGGACAATGAAGTTGCAATAGGGGAGGGTCAGACTGGATATCAGGAAAAGGTTCTTCACTGAGAGAATGGAGGGGTACTGGAAAAAGCTCCTCAGAGCAGTGGTCACTGCCCCAAGCTGCCAGAGTTCAAGAAGTATCTCACTCTCAATCATATGGTTTGATTTTTGGGTAGTCCTGTGTGGAGGCAGAAGTTGGAGTCAACGATCCTTACGCATTTTTTCCAACTCAGGAAATTCTACATTTCTATAATTTACATTTATTGTGTTTTCATTTATTAAATATAATGATGTAACACATTGGAAATAGAAGGCTTTATAATAATGGCAATAATGTAGGAAAATGGCAATAGCTGTAGGAAAAGAAAAAGATCCATTATATTGCATATAAGGGTGGACATTTTTCTCTGAAAATATAGCAAGAATCTAATCCTAGAAATCATGTGAGATTATTGCTAGAGAGTGCAGTGAATATGTCAATAAGAATACAGGAAAGGAAAAAGAAGATGAAAAAGCTTGCTTACCTATATGGGGGAGTAGAATAGTAGCATATTCATATTTAAAAGGAATAATGAAAGTATTTTTTCAATTAATATTTAAGGAAGACATTCAAGCATTGAATACTGGGGAGTATGGGCAACAGTTCGTACCTGTGAACCGCAGACTGATAATAAGTCATAAAGAAAAGATGGATGGAATACATAAGCTGCAAATTGTGTCTTGAAATAGTACATATCAGCTCTGATTTAAATAGTAGATCACAATGTAAATAAATAAATGAAAGACAGTTAATTAAAGACCTTTCTGCAGAATGGATGTGTTTGCCTGATCCTTTGTAATGTCACAGATTGTTAAAATATTTCTCCATTCAAGCAATAATGGTGTATAATTTTGGTGTCTATTTGGGGAAGAAGGAGTGACTCTTCCTGAAAACTGAGCAGTATGGTCCCTTGATCTCTAGCTACCTCCTCATTTTCGTCTTGCATTGCAAGCAAAATGCCAGCTGCAAAACCTATTTTGCATCTAGTTGTGATTTCAGAATTAAATGCAATGCAATTAGTTCCTTTTATATGTTTGGTAATCTTGTTAAGACAACTCATTAGGTATCTTGGCAATTGGAAATTACTAGTTTTCAGAACATGTGCATTTCCTTTGCGAATACCAATTATTCCTAAATGAGGCAATTGTTCTTCAAAGGAAAAGGAAAAGCAAGTCCCAAAAAGTTTTCTGAGCTTACACACTGCCCTGACCTTTAAAAAACTTAAAGTGGATCTTTGCGCTTCCCCTGTAAAACTTTAGATATGTGTAAATACCTTTATGTTTCTATGTATCTAATCAGGTCAAAATAGTACATACATTGCTTATGGGAAACATGTATTTTTTATCACTGAAGTATGTAAGAACTGATAAAGATAAATAATGCATTTACAATTTCTAAATCTCAAGCAAGTACAATCAGTGAGGTGGAATATAGTACTATACTTTGTATTAATTTATGCGGTTGTGGGAAAACGTTATAAAGCAAGCCAGTTAAGAGGAAGCAGTTACATCTTCAAAAATTAGACTAGATAAATTGTTAATTTTTAAATAAATACGTCACTTCTGAAGTTTCAGGCACCATCAGTGCATAATTTCCACACAGTTTACACTTTCAATCCTTTTGTCATATCCAGCGGGCTAGAAGCAAGCTAATATTCTACTATTTTCCTGCAAGACTCAAGGTGTATGTTAAGTACTCTATTCTACATATGCATCTCTCTTGGCCTCTAAATAAAGCAGAAGTTTTACCCACAAAGAAAGAAGCATACTAAATTTGCATGTTCAGTAAATGTAGCTGGAAACAAAAAAAATTGAGAATTTTGAAATTTATTTTAAATTTAATGGTTAACAGAAAGCCAACAAATTCCCCCCCCCCCCCCCAAAAAAAAAAGGAAAGAAAAAAAGAAAAAAAAGAAAAAAAATCCCAAACTGACACTGACATTTGTATACTTTTTAAGCATTATTTGATTTTGAAATCATTAAATTAGAAGGAAAGATAACAATCAAAGAGCAAGGGAGGGTTTTCAGAAATCTACTGTATTTTGCCCATCAGCTAGTCAGCTAGCAGGAAATCACAGTCTTCTTTGCTTACCATCTACTCTATGAAAAGTCTTAAAACTACCAAATTCTTGGCTTTCTAACATCTAGAATTTAAATCTGGGTGCATAATGTTATTAATGTGACTTCTCTAGGAGGTTAATGTATATATACACTGACAGCCTTGCTGAGAATAGAATATAAAAAGCAGAAAAACCTATCTGCAATAGATTACTTGTGGCTCTAAGTTTGATATTTTCCATTTACTATTAGTTTCTCCAATATTCACGTTGAAATATAATTTATCAGTGGATCATCAAATAGAATTATCTTAAAATGAGAGACTGACTTTTTACACGATTTAATAGTGATAATTGTTTTAAATTAAAAGATAAGTCATTTAGATGATATTAGGAGGATATTTTTTACTCTGGGAGTGGTGAAGCTTTGGAACAGGTTGCCCAGTGAAGCTGTGGGTGCCCCATCCCTGGAGGTGTTCAAGGCCAGGCTGGGTGCAGCCCTTGGCAGCCTGATCTAGTGGGTGACATCTAGTTGGAAATGGATTATCTTTAGCGTCCTACCCTGGCTTCAACTGAGATGGAGTTGACTGATGGAGCAGAGTGGCACAATGGAACTATGACTGGCCAAGGGATCAGTGGATCATAACCCTCCTCTGCTATCAATAGGATTGAGAAGAAAAGGACTTTTAACCTAGCAGGTAGCTAAGCACCACGCTCTCTCCCTTCCCAGTGGGATGGGGAAACAGTCATGGGTTGATAATAGAAACTATTTAATAAAACAGAAAAAGGAAAGAGGAAACAGGATCATAGGATAATAACGTATACAACATACAAAACAAATGATACACAAGCAATTTCTCACCACCTGCCAACTGATTCCCAACAGTCCCCAAGCAGCAGCTGTTTACCCAGTCAACAGCCCACTAATTTTTTTTTTTCCTTAATGTTTTATGATATGGAATATCCCTTTGGCCTGTTTAGGTCAGCTGTCCTGGTTCTATCTCATCACCTTGTGATGCCTTCAGCTGACAGGACAGCACAAGAAGCAGAGAAATTGAAATGTTCTTGGCTCTGTGCAGCACTGCTCTGTAGCAACTAAATATCAATGTGTTTTCAACACTGTTTTTCTCCTAAAGCCAAAATATAGCACTGTACCGGACATTATGATGAGAAATCAACTATGCCACAGTTGAAACCAGGACAAGTCTCTTCCAATCTAAGCCATTCTATGATTCTATGACTTATAGTGTGTGTATGTGCATGCATGCATGTGTGTATGTCTTGTGTTTGTTACTTTAAACTACCAAGTCTGCATTCTCTGTGTGTAAACAACACTGTTCTTGCACTGGTGACAGAACTAGTGAATCTAATCCCTAAAACTAGGAATTAGGAGCTACAAAAGTAATCAAAAGTAATCAGAATTTTCACATAGGGATATGCTAATGCAAACACTGCAGTTTACATAAAAAATAATAATAATAATAATGATATATGTGAAGTCTGCTATTCCATTCTTCTCTTATGCTTTGTAACCTGGTAACCTTTTGCCCATTCAGCTTCTGTGAATCACTGCTCACCTACTACAATCTCATGAACATTTTCACAAGCATCTATAAGAAGTGAAATGATTGAATTCGAGGAATAGATGACCCAATAAGAAAAGGCCTTAAAATGTGAAAACAGGAATTTGGAACTTAAAATTTAGGTTATGTGAAAATTTCATAAACTTAACTAAGACATTTTTCAAAGATTATACTGAAATTCTAAAATCAGGATGGATTTTTAGGTTTAAGAAAATAGAGCAGCAAAACTTTGATTTGCATACCAAGAAAGTTTGGTCATATTATGGTACTTTCCACAGATGTTTAAATGAAAAAAAAAACCCAAAACATTCAGCTGGCCATGCACTACTATGCTAGCATCTTGTATCTTTACAACTTTAGTCTGCACTGCAGTGTGGAATACAGTGGTTATAGTGTGCTGCTCTGACACAAGGCTATAAGTTTTAATTCCTAATTGGGTGGCAGAAGATTCATCCACTAACAGTGCTGAAGTAATAGAAAATATTTCATGTGAAAATTGCCATTAAAAAGCATTTTTTTAATTAAAACTATCATAAATGAAAATTTACTGTTTGATCATCTTTCAGTCAATATGACTGAAACTGCAAGAAGTCTAGCTATTCTGGGCAGGATCTTTTCAAATTTTCAAAGGTTCAGAAACAATTTTTTCCTGAATTGTTTTGAACAAAATGAAACTTTCTATTTCTAGTTGGCCTGATGAAATTTTACTTGATCTCAACCTGTAAAGGTCAGTAGGATAAATGCATACCATGTGGAAAGACCATCCTGAGGGACAAGTCCATTGATCTTCTTGTACTGAAGGCTAAGGCATCTTCATGCTTTCAACCTCCAAGTACCAAAACACATCCGTTCATGCACTACCAGCTGATTAAATGATGCTACTGGAGTTAAAGGTAATGTCTAAGAAAATTAAACTTAAGTCTTAAATTTACTGCTATTTTTTGGAAAACAATGGAAGGCAGGTTGTGTGTAGCTTTACTCACTATGCACCACTGTTTTTTAATGTGCTCTGACTTTTTTTTATGTCCCAGAATAAATTATGCACTTTACCTGCAGTGAAACAATCTTCTCAGTGTAGAATCAGATTAAACAAATTAATAAGTATGTCTATGAACTTTATATGGTCTAACTACATTTAAAAAGCATCTTCAGATATTTATATCTATACCTTGTACTGTATGTTCATGATATTAAATATGTTCAGTAACTTGTTTGTTTTTTTAACTCCTTATCAGTATTGAGCAGATGGGATGTAACTATGAAAAATTATATTTTAAACATGATTACTATAGTTGAATTGCATTTGAAAATTTTTGCTCAGTGAAGCATTTACAACTACAATTTAAGTTGAGATGAAGCTTCATATTTAAGTTATTTCTCCTCTTTCACACAATGAAAGTGTCACATTTACTTACATACTGGATGTTGTGTTGAGGGACATGGTTTAGTAGGAGCTATTGGGAATAGGTGAACGGTTGGACTGGGTGATCTTTTAGGTCTTTTCCAACCTTAGTGATTCTATGATTCTATGATTCTATGATTCAATGATATTTAAATTGTCTCTGGCACATAAGAGAAAACAGAAAACAAACTGCATAAAATGAAATAGGCACTCTTTTAGAAGAAAGATTTTCTTAAAATATCATTTTTTTAATAAAATATTTGATTGATTCTCTATTCAGTATTTAGCAAATCCTTTTTAATACCGGCCTTAACAATATTGTATGAAGGATGACTTTGATTGAAATTTTGGATTACAAAATAGTAATACAGTCTTTCCATTGCTATTTGTATACTTAAAGCAAAATCTTTTATATTAAACATCCTGCTATAGTCTTTGATTTTGAGTGGGAGAAGGGGTGGACTCAAATTGTATCTATAATCCATGTCTGTAAAAAAGTTGTATGTAAGTAGAAAGTGGATCCGGAGGAAATGCACATGGCATTCATGATGTCAAACTCTGGACATGAACCCACCCAAGATATGTACGTATAAGTGGGTTTGAGGAGTCACATTGTAAATAACTTCCAGTTAATTGTCTGTTGAGGTTCTATTCTGTTTACCTGCAAAACTTCAAGGAAAATTGTTCTTTACTGAAGAGGAAATCAAGACCTTGAACATGAGTGTAAATTGTAAAATGAGATTACTGCGACACCTGTGGTAGCTTTTACAGCACAAACCATATGTTCTCCCATCTTGCATCTCAGATTCATCCTACTCCCTTATGGCAAAGCTACAAGCTGCTTTGCATTCCCTAGAACTCTCATCTAATATTTGCTGAATCAAGTGTCCATATTTTAATTTAAATCTCTTGCGTTCTGAGAGACAAGTGCTATCCCACATATACCTTAGGCTTCTTTTGCTATTTCTTAAAATATAAAACTAAATTCCATATTTTTCATGATTGTATCACTGTGCTGTGTCCGATCACACCAGTGCATCATACATATGAACTGTGACTCAATGAAAATAATGGTGTTTTATGTACTGCATCAGTATTTTTCCATTATTATTTTTTTTCCAAATAGAAAAAAATTAACTGTACCTTTGTAAAATGAAATCCTTGTAATGATATAAAAATGAAAAGGAAAGAGAAGGGAAGGCAGAAGGAGAGGAAGAGGAGGAAAAAGAATTTTTTATCAGTGTATTTCTGAGAAGAACCACCGTCTCAGATCATCAGACGTCTGCTTTGGCAAAGCTAGCAATGGGAGCTGTAACAAATATTTCAGCTAGACAGTGATATTTTCTCAAGAAAATGAGAAGAAACTGCGAGATGCAGCAATAGATAAATGAAATCACAACAGTTTATTAACTTTTTCTTTTATAAAATGTAATTTCTAAACTTTAATTTATATTCACTTTCCTTAGAGAATATTTGCAACAGTTAAGGATTCATAAAGAGCTGCAGAGGACTGTTACAAGCATTTTCTGTATTTATTAAGCATATAATTATATTTGAAGCAATCATGTTATATAGACAGATAGCAAAGTAAAACAATAACAATAAAAAAACCTTCTTATTGGTGTTGCATTCATCCATTTCTCTCCATTTGTCCCCTCTTTTGTCATTTTGAAACTTGACTCATCTTAAATTAGGTCCCGAACTTATACAAAGAATAGGCAAACAGAGCTATGTAACTATTTAGAACCATTCTTTTTTTTTTTTTTTCCTTTTTTCCAAAAAGTGACCACTTTTTGATTATCTTTTTTCATAGGAGATGCTGTAATTGCTTTCAAGGGAAAAATGATACAAAGAGTTTAGAAGCCAGCTAACCAGTCTGAGGTTGAACACACATTGCTTTTCAGTCTTGATACCTTCAAATACGTACATAACTTGGAAAGATCTGATATCCTTGAATGAATTTTGTAGCATCATGGTCACTGGATAACCATGTTAATTCAGTGACTCACCCAGAGGACTAGTATAAACATACAACAAGGTTTAAATTGTGCTCATTCCCTTGTTCATCTTTCAGAGAATGTTTCAGAGGTTTAAGCCAAAAAGACAAATCATTTGTGCATTACCTGTTCCATGCATCTTACTGCTGAGTAAGGAAAGAATCCAGTGTTACGCTAAGGGGCATTAAGTCTCAACAAAAATACACAACAAAGTATTTTCCAAATTACTTCTAGCTTAATGAGAAAATCTGTTCCAGGACCGTCCCACAGTATGATCCTGCACCATAAACAAAGCTTCCAATCTGCTGTGCCACTGCAATTCTGTTTATTTGTAAACACTACAGATTTCACAGACGCTGAAAGAGTTTGTGTTTGAGAGGAGAGACAAGGAGACAGTGCCTGGATATAATTTCACAGGAAAACTCCAGCTCCTTTGCTTTCTCAGATAGCCTTAAGCACTGCTATGTACACGAGAGGTTAAGAGAGATTGCTATTCTTATATATTGATCTAGTCAGAAGAGAAAGGGAAGAAGGTTAGAACACAATACCAGATTTGTCTGTTCTTAGAGAAAACTTATGCATAAGCAAGATTCTTTTAAAAGAAGAGTGTGCATCACTGCTGACTCTTTCCCAATGCTCAACAAATAAACACAGCCATAAAGCAGACTCTCCTTCGGCAGCTTTTTTCAGCTGCTGCCATTGCTGCTGAAATACTGAAAAACTGTAACAGGGGAAAACAGTATCTGGGTTACATCTAACCACTAACGTGTTTGAAAACCTAAAAGCTGTATGCATGTGCAATCTTTTAGATAGCAAAGCTATTTTTGATAGGGTTGGCATCCGCTGGGCTCAGATTCTTGAGAATCTGTTACAGTGGTAATTTTTGCAAATAAATTCAAGAGATTCATATATGCAAGTACTAAATCCTGCAATACATATTGGAGTACAGGAATAGTATCAGGATGGAATTTATCTTTCTATTAACTTTAAAAATAAATAAAGGGAAAAAAAGAAGGGGGAGAAAAAAAGTAGTGCATTTTTATTTAGTTTTAAGAAACTGGAATCAGCAAGATGCAATGAGGTCCACTATAGGCAAATGGAGACCATCCCCTTTTAGTAACTTTCAGATTAACAGCTTGTAAAACACATACCTATCTATCTCAGTTGCTTTTCAGAAGTTACTGGTCAAAACTAGATAAAATGCAATGAAAGAAAATCTACTGAGAAGTTGAATGACATGCAACAGCTAAAGTCCAGTCACACACTCTGAAACACAAGGATGCAGCTTCTCATGGTTGAGCTGTTCATGTTCCACTGATGGATGCTTATCACTTCTTCTTCTTTATAGCTTTCTACACAATGACTCAACTCAGGACAGTATTTCCACTCAAAATTTGGATGAAAGATTAGACTTAAAATCAATAAAATTTTCTTTCAAAGACAGTTTACAGGTGCGATGTCATGCAGAATTCTGTCTGCCTCACAATTTTCTGGTTCAACAGTAATAGTTTTTCTTTTGCCAAACATTTAAACTTTCATGTTCCCCTCTAGCTCGAGAGCTCAGTCATCCCATGCAATACCTTGTAATAGTTTTTCTCCTCTCTTATAAATGATGATATTATTATTTACCAATTAATTTTAAATTCTTATTTTATATATCTTTGTGTGTTAAACATCTTTTAGAGATTTCAGACATGTGAGCTAAGGGTATTTATTTAAGTTAAAAAGAAAGACAAATTGAGAAAATAAATAGTTATAAATTCAGGTGATAATCTTATTTTGAGCACCTGTTCTACATACTTCAAAATGTTTGCTGTTCTCATAAAAATAAGTAAAAGCTGTCCTGAAAACTGAAGTACTTCATCTACTCCTTAAGAAACTCCTTTGTCCATTTGTCTAGTGCCTTCCCTAAACTATAATGAGATAGTAAATGTCGGAGTACACAAAATCAGAGAGTATCTCAGGTAGCATATAATAAATTTACAACCAATTAAAGAATTTAGAATGCAGTTTATTTTCATGTGCAAATTTCAGCTACTGTACATGTAATGGGGCTATTCACTCAAGAAGTAGCTACTGGGGTTACAATCAGTGAACAATGAATACAGATTTAACATTTTGTTGAATATCTCATCTTTTTTTATTTTCTCTCCTTGCTCCATCAACTCAGAATGTTTTCTTTAAATGTGACATGCCTACTCCTCTGTGTATTCAAGAACTAAATTCCCAATTCTCACTCACTTCCAAACTTCTAGTATCCTAAGACAAGCACTTCTTGCCTATGCAATCACCTTACCTAGGAATGGTTACATGCAGTCCAACCCATTTGCTACTTAAGTCACTGTAGGCAAAGCCTCAAATGCGTTGCTGGTAAATAAGGGGAAGAAAAAAAAAAAAAGACATGGCTAGACAGGATTATCATTGAAAATCCTCAAAAATATCAGTCCAGAATTTTTACAAGACATGTTCAATTTAGGAAAAAGCCAGCTTTTCTATTTCAAAGGGCATTTTTTCATTTAAGATCATCCTATATTTTGAAAAATGAGGGGTTTATTTTTCATCAAATAATCAAATATCCTAGGGAATGGAAGAAGAGAGCTATACACTGAGCTGTTCTAAACGAACTCCATTCTTGATCATGTCTGCCACTTTTTTAATGGTGATTTAGCAACAAACACCAACAATCTTTTTCATTTGCAGAGTTCTAGGTTCTATGTGGACATGACCCATATGCTAAATTTGTCAATTACACAATCAGATAAATAATTGACATCTTAATGCAATTCCATTCTGTCTCATCCTTGTTAGCCAGCTCTATATCCCTTTTCTATAAAATATCCCTGTCGACAGATTGCAATTATATGTTCAATTTATTCACAAAGAGCGCTTTTTGGCCAACTGCAGAGGAAAAGAACTGAAACCTTGGTTGGTTTCCTGTAGAGTGAGTTTTAAAAAAAGATGCTTTTAAAAGCATCTGTTTTATTAATGTAAAAACTTTATGCTCTTTCAATTTGTGAGAACAATATAATAAGAACCACATTTGTGTTTATCTAACAGTTTAGTGTTCCTGCTTTAACAGCCTACAAGACTGTTGATGGTACACACAAGTGTATTGTCAGCATTTTGTAAGTTTTTAAAGATGTTGTGATACTTAACATTTTCTTGATTGTCTTAAGAGCTAATTTTTAAAAAAATTCGTTGTCTGGTGTTTCTATAAACATTCTTTTCTATGGTGCATAAAGCTGTCATTATTCTAATTAACAAAGCTCTGAAGCTTTTCTATAGGATTGCTTTGTTATACGTCTTGTGGTTTAACAAGGAACAACTGATGTAATTCACTGATAATATACAATGCAATCTCCTAAATTAAGAAAATATTAAGATTAATAATAGTAATAATAAAAATAATAAATGAATTAATATTGAAGTTGTTAAAACTTATAGAAAGAATATTTCTTCTGGATATGTTTTCAAATACATTACCTCATGCACAATATTGTCTGCTCCACAACATGTATTGTAATTCAGGCCAGATAGTAAATAATTTTTCAGGAAATGTTTTACCTACTACAATTTTAATCAGTGAAAAACCATTTATGAAATTTGGCTGAAGACACTGTGCAATCTCAAGTGTTATTTCAAGGTTGTACCCTGCCTTTAGACTGTAGGAAAAAAGTCTTTTTTTGGGCTAGCGGCCATGTGGTTACTATGCCTATCAGGAGAAAATAACCAGGGTTGAATCTTTATAAAGGGAGGGTGAAACTCTCTTGCACAGCACTAATTATCACATCCTAGGATAATCTCAGTTATAGTATTTCTAGGTCTGTTCTACCAACATTATGCCACATTGCATATTCTCTGGAAAGTTTGTTCCACATTTATGTCCAACATACTTGGCTAGAAAATTTTTCTCTGGTGTGTCACTTTCTCTCAGTTTCTTTCTCATTCCAAATATAAATAGTAAAAGAAATTGGAAAAATTTGTTTAAAACAATTTTATGAAATGAGAAAACACAACTAGTTTTCTGAGCTTTTCTAGTTTCCAATGCTTTCTTGTTTACTTGCACAAAATTGTAATACTTCCATCAGCAAGAAACTGTTCTGATTCCTGAAAACATATTGTACAAATGGGCTAAAACATGTAATGGCCACATGGATAGTAATGCTTTCAAATGAGAAAAAGAACTGAGCATAAATGCTTTAATTTCAGGTGGACGTACTATAGTTCATGCCTTTTTTTTACTAGAGGATTACCTCCATCAAATTGTATATATTTACAAATACCTTTGCTTTTTTTGTTCACCAAGTGCCATAAAGTATTTCATTCCTGTAAGATGTTTGCCTTACCTGCACGTATTCTTGAATTTTATTTTCATTTTAATTAGTAAAATCAGAAATTATTTTATTTAGGATTTTTCAAAATCTGTTCCTCATTTTCAGTTATACTTTCCTACATAGACAGTTTCCTTACAAGTTTTTGTACAGCATCTGACCATATTCCTCTTCAGGCCATCATTTTTTTTTCACCCTTTACACCTGTCATATTTAGCCTTTCAGTCTTTACCAGGTATGAACTTAATTCTTGTTTTTGACTTTCTCTGACCAGCTTAACTATCTCTGTTGTCCACATTTGACTCTAGCCTTGCATTAATCATTGAACGTAGCCATCCATAACCTAGTCTTGTTCCCTCAAAGCTTTAGTTCTACCACCAACAAAGTAAGAAAAAGACAGACCTAAATCTTCACTTAAAGAATGTGTGCAGAGTTAGACTCCAGTCTGTGGATTAGGTACACAATAACTCTTTAATATTTAATTAATGCATATAACTCTTCCCCTTCATTTAAATGTTTTTTTTCTTTACATTTCTAATCCAACTATGTACTGTGACACATCTCCACATTTTCCTTGACAGCAAATAGGGATGATTGTTTTGTGAGAAAATTTGATAAAATATTTGTTGTCCTCAGAACTGTCATGGTTTTATGATTTTGGGCTATCAGTATCCCACATCATAACATCATGTAATGCAGTGGAAGTTAAAGAATTAATGCTCCAGCTCCGGGTACCTGACCCAGAAGTGAAGAAGAACTATATAGTTCAGAGGACTTTGCATACAGAGAGGAGATAAAGCCTCTGGCAAGGTCATGAGACTGGGCTCTCCTCCCTGCTGCTCAACTGACTGCATGTCTCGCCTCAGTATTTGTGTAAGGCCTTCAGTTTTCAGACACTTTCTCTCATTATATTTGATTTACTAGCTCCAACTCTAATTATATTGTAGTATATTGTATTATAGTGTGTTATCTTGCATTCCGATATCTATTCAGTAAATTAGTGTGCTTCTCCTCAGACTGTTGCTGCTGTTATTTTTGGGGCCCATTTTTATTTCCCTTTATTTTCTTCTTTTCGGAAGCATGGATCAACAGGTCCCTCCACCCTGCTAGTCACGGAACTGGGCCAAATCAGCCCATAAACCATTGACAAATAGGTTGCCCAGAGAGGCTGTGGAGTCTCCTTCTATGGAAATATTCAAGACCTTGGCACCTACCTGTGCAATCTATTGTAGGGTGCCAGCTTTAGTAGTGAAATTGGAGTTGAGGTCTCTTGAGGTCCCTTCCAACTTCTGCAACTCCATGACTGTGAATGTCACATACCTGTTAAGTGCTATTTACATAAATGAAATAAACAAAAATAAGTATAAACAACAAGAAAATATCTTTGTTGCTCAAAATTGCAGACAGAGAGGTCGTGAAATGAGTAAGAGGGAGAGGAATAAAATGTCAGAAAAAAGCAAAGAACAAAGCAAACAAAGCGTGTGGGAGAAGATTTATATAGGCACCACTATGAACATTTCCTTTTGTTAGGTATTTCTGACTCCATTTAACAGATCATTGTAACAGCCATATAATTTCCCATTAATTTGTGGGGCAGGAGTTGGGGAAAACACTTCACATTCATGAAAGGTCACTCACATAAAGCTTGACAGATAGATATGTTATTTCCAGCCAGCCTAAATATGAATATAATAAATGGAATTACACCTTTACTACATGCTGCTGTAAAGAAACAGCCAAAGATTGTATTAATCATCATTCTCATTTTCTGTGAGTTACACAGCTAACCTAGGTATTTTTTGTTTTTTGGTTTTTTTTTTTTTTGCTGTGAAAATTCTCGGGAAATTGATGAAGAGGAAAAAAAAAAGGGATGAAATAGAATGATCTTAATGACAAAGACAGCCCATATGTATTTTTAAATACCAAAAAGCTGATGGAATTATTTTTCTTCTGCCATATGAACATTCTGCCAAACAACAAGCCAACCTGATTCTAATAACCCTACACAAACAGAACACGACATTGCAGGCTAGTGGCAAAAACTAAAAGAGGGCTGGATTTTATATTTTCCTTTCTTTTTTTTCTTTTTTCTTCTTTTCCATTCTTTTTTTTTTTTTTAATGTCATCGTGTAATTAGTCATAACGTTTTTTAGAATAAGGAATTAAGCCACTGATAGTAGCTAACATTATGCATTTCTAGACATTTACATGTGCATTCCAGTGAAATAGTCTCAAATTTTGAGAAAGTTATAAGCTTCAAGGTGATTTTATTTTGTTGATAGTACACACCTGTGAGCTAGCTCACCTTTCTGAGAAAAAAAGTATTCTCAGATCAGCAGTGCAAGAAATAGGAAAAGGTACATGGATATAGCAAAACTTTGAGAGGACAGTTTTCCAATCATTACCTGAAATTTAGAGACATATCTACATTGTCTTTAAACAGCGTGTTTGAGTTTACCAATCTTCTTACCTGTTTAACTCTTATAGATTCTGGACACACTTTTTTTCTTGTTGAATTATTTGAACCCCAATTTAAGTCATTTAGATGTCAAGGAATCTGACACAAAGACATGACTCCTACTTAATGTTATTTAATGTTTAAATTAGCTAAATTGATCCTGAAGTTAACTGTACTCAATTGTGCTTGCCCAGCGAAGGCCAGTTTACAAGTCACGTATACATAATATTTGCATGTACACCACATTCAGCTTCTTCCTAATGCCTCCCATCAACATATGCAACCATCCCAATTATGACTTCCGAATATGAGCACCATCCCAATTATGGCTTCCAAATATGAGCACTGGAGATCATGCTGAATACTATTAATTATATATCTATCCTTTAGTCTTCTAATAACTGAATCCCATGTCACATTCTCTATTATTTTGCCAGTGGCACATGTCAAACTAACCACTCTATGACTATTTGATATTTGCTGCTCATTCTGTGGTACCCTACGACATCCTCAAATTTCTTTCAGCCTTCTGGAAAATAACTTATATGATTTTCAAGATAATCAGCATACAATATCTCAAATTCATTATTTTACCATTCCTGGAAGAATATATATTTTTTTAAATTTTATCAAAGCAAAATATTTCAGTCCACATTTGCCCTTTTATACTGCCTTATTGTGAGAGCAAATACAATGTATTTTGTAATCCAAGGTCTTATGTCAGGATTTTTAAACACAAAAATATAATTTTGGGTGGAAACTGTTAAATAACCTTTTTACATTGCCTGAAAAGTTATATTTATCATTTTTTAACAAAATTTAAGTTGTGGAAAAGTAATTTTTAATTAAATTATTTATGAATAAAATTCTAAAAAAAAAAAAGTATTGTTCTTAAAAACTGATTTCATCAGATCAAAAAAAAATTCCCATCATAAGTGTCATTTTTTAAGATATTTAGGACTGAATTTTGATATTCCATTACATGCTGACAGTATGAAAAAGCAGATATTTTTCCATTAGAATCACAATTTTAAATTTGGCATATGGTCTTCTGTTGATAATGACCAAATTGTTAAATGTGTAATGAATACCTTGAGTTTTTGTTTTTAAAAACTTTATCAAGACTGCTATGAACTGTCCCAAGATACTAAGTTTTCACTATGAAAAATTGAATTGATGCTGTTGAAGACTGCATGACATCAGAGTTTGGGATATTTTCTCTGGTTCTTTAGCTTGTATTTTTTTTTAATTTGTTATCTCAAGGCATGGGAAGGAAGAATGACCCAATTTCCAAAAATGAATTGAAGTCACTAAGGAACTTTTTTAGACATTTCAGTATGTAGTCTGAAATCCTGAAGGAAGTAACAGTGTATAGCTCATCAGCCTCAAGGAGAGTGGATCTGAAATACTTTGTGAGACAAAGACAAATCTGTTATGTGAGAACTTGTACGGAGCTGACATACCTGCTAGGTAAAATGTCTGTTATCGCTAACTGTACAATTTCAATTCTGAACTCCATATACTTGATCTAAGAGCTTAGGGCTTTAGAGGAGTAAAATGGATCTGAGGTTCCTGGTATCTTTAAGATTAGGAAATAGGTTGAAAAGACATCTTGTTCGGATAATGATAATACAAAAATATTGTGCTATTTCCTGTTACAGACTTAATCCAGAAGAAACTCTCAGATGAAAATTGTTGATACTGCTCCTGTCAAAAGAGAAACTGAAAATCTGTAGCAAAAAGCTCATCTCGATATAGCTACATAAAAAACAAACAGAAGAATTAAAAAAACCTGAAAGGTAAATCCATCGTGTGTGTGTGTGTGCACCTATTACTCTCTTAAACAAAAGCTTTGAAAAATAAAAGATCTGAATTATTTCATCAGTATTTTTTTTTTCTGATTTTAAGTATCATTATACTAGGTAATGTTTATACCCTTTTTTCTTCCAAATCCTGATAAAAAAAGAAAAAAGCACATTGAAATTTCAACATAGCTGTGTACAACTCAGACATCTTTGTATTTTATGAAAACAATGAGAATTTGAAAAAACAATGAGTTCAGAAAATAAATTCAAATTGTTTTCAGGAAATCAAATCTGCATCTGCTTAGTTAGGCACACAAATATAGGATATAGATATAGTTCCACACTGGCCAACATCTTTTAACATTCAGAAGTTGTCCAGTAATGCTGGACTTGCAGTCGTTCAGGGAGAAAACTACAACAAATTGATGTTATCTGGAGGTCTAAAAGGCATCTCCTTCTCTTTAACATAGAAATATGCTGTATCTTTGGTACATTGCCCCTATATGGGCTTTGAAGGATTCCAGATACCTTATGTGGCTATTTGGGAACTAAATTCCTTCTAAAATGCAATATATGTTTTGGCCACATTTTGTATCCATCTGTATATATTGACATTCCTCGCTATTCAGAGAATCACAGAATGGCCAGGGTTGGAAGGGACCTCAAGAATCATGAATCACCAATCCCCCTGCCACAAGCAGGGCCACCAACCTCCACATTTAATACTAGACCAGGCTGCCCAGGGCCACATCTCATTTTCCATGCACCAGTACAGGTTGGGGGATGACCTGCTGGAGGGGAGCTCTGCGGAAAGGGACCTGGGTGTCCTGGTGGATGACAGGTTGGCCATGAGCCAGCAGTGTGCCCTTGTGGCCAAAAAGGCCAATGGCTTACTGGGGTGCATTAAAAAAAGTGTGGACAGCAGGTCAAAGGAGGTGATCCTCCCCCTCTACTCTGCCCTGGTAAGACCTCATCTGGAGTACTGCGTCCAGTTCTGGGCTCCCCAGTACAAAAAAGACAGGGATCTCTTGGAAAGAGTCCAGTGGAGGGCCACGAAGATGGTGAAGGGCCTGGAGCATCTCCCCTATGAGGAAAGGCTGAGTGAACTGGGTCTGTTCAGCCTTGAGAAAAGGAGACTGAGAGGGGACCTGATCCAGGTCTATAAATATCTAAGGTGTGGGGGGCAGAATGGTGAGGCCGGACTCTTTTCAGTGGTGAGTGGAGACAGGACAAGGGGAAATGGCCAGAAACTGGAGCATAGGAAGTTCCGCACAAACATGCGCAAGAACTTCTTTACAGTGAGGGTGACGGAGCACTGGAACAGGCTGCCCAGGGAGGTGGTGGAGTTTCCTTCTCTGGAGATGTTCAAGACCTGCCTGGATGCCTACCTGTGCTACCTGGTGTAGGGAACCTGCTTTGGCAGGGGGGTTGGACTCGATGATCTCAGGAGGTCCCTTCCAACCCCTACAATTCTGTGATTCTGTGATTCTGTGATCTCATCTGGCCTTGAGCACCTCCAGGGAGGGGGCATGCACAATCTCTCTGGGTAGCCTGTTCCAGCACTTTACCACTCTCACACTAAAGAACTTCCCCCTGACATCCAACCTAAATCTTCCCTCCCTCAACTTAAAACCATTTCCCCTTGTCCTGTTGTTATCTACCCTTTCAGAGTTGATTCCCCTCCTGTTTATAGGCTCCCTTTAGGTACTGAAAGGTTGCAATGAGGTCACCCCACAGCCTTCTTTTCTTCAGACTAAACAAGCCCAGCTCCCTCAGTCTGCCATCACAGAGGAGGTGCTCCAGCCCCCTGATCATTTTCGTGGCCCTCCTCTGGACCCTCTCCAGCAGCTCTCTGTCTTTCTTGTACTGGGGGCCCCAGATCTGGACACAGTACTTCACATGGGGCCTCACAAGAGCAGAGTCCATCAAGACCCCAAGGTCCTTTTCTGCAGGGCTGCTCTCAAAGGAGCAGACTCCTTCCAGCCTGTATAGCTGCCTGGTAATGACCTATGCTGTCATTACTTACACAGTTTTGTTGTACTGAGTTGAGGATAGTGGAACTGTAGGAGTTAATTGAAGTGTCTGACAGTGTTAAGTACTGAAAAAAATATTTAAATTCTTTATTTGGCTTTAAAGTTTATCAAATTGCAGTTATTTAAATTTTCTAATGTTTAATCATAAATTACCTGCTGACATTCCTAAGATTCCAAAACATCAAATAATTAAGATGGTCCTTGTGTTCACATCCTTTAGTTACCAGGTTAGACTATGATTACAGTCCCTGAACAGGCAACTTTTTGGGCCTAAACTAGTTAATTTGTCTCTCCATGATTTCTCCATAGTCTGCAGGAGAAAAAATTGAGGTTTTAAGATGCATTCTGCCCTGAATATCTTTCAGAAGGATTTTGTCATTATGTACAGGCAGAGCCTGGGTAAAATAGCTCCCTAAGAATGCTAGGTGGGCAATGTGAATCCTTCCAAGAAGTCATCCTGGTGCTGGGAAGTCTTCATTCTCAATGATAGCAAAAGGTAGCCAAGACTTGAGAAGAACAGATTTTTCGTAACCCTGCAGAAATTCAGGCACTCTGCCAACAGACAGGAATTGTCTAATCCTTAAGCTGTCTGGGGCTTAGCCCAGCTTTCCCCTATCCTACTTGTATAATGGATGTTCCCAAATTCAGGCTAAACAACAGGACTTCTTCATACCAGCTGATACTGCCAGAACCTGTCCTAAACTGAGGACAGTCTCACCCAAGTAAAATACTTATTACAGGTTATGGAACGTAATATTTATAAGTTGGTAAATGCTTTGTTTTTGTTGTTGTTGTTTTCCATTAATTTGCAGCTTTTCTTCACTGCAGAAAGCTTTGTTATACATTGACTCAGTATCAGGAAGACTTATGTTATCTGTCTTCTGCCATCAAAGTCACAAATCTAGCTGTCCACGTCTTTCCTCAGTAAGCCATGAAAGAAACAGATCCCTGCAGAATATTATCTGCCTTATAAAATATATCATGGTTGGGTAGAGATTCCTCCAGAGCTTTCTCTGTTGATGATACCAGGCACCAACATTGCTAAATGACAAATCTGGTAGGTATGACAAATCAGAAAATAGCTTCCCCTTCACTTATGTATTATTAAACATGACTAGATTCACTGAAAAGAGCTAAAAAATGGGCTGAGGTAGAAGTTTTCCTCTGTTTATTTGCAATAACTGTCCAGTTCTGCTCCAAATGAAATGAGATCAAATGTCCATCCAGGCCCATTAAACTGCAATACTGTCACTGAAGTCTGTAAGACTTTTCTGCACATGGTTCCTGTAATTGTGTTTCTTAGTATCTCCCATTGAAATACTAAATCTCACAAGCACTTCGGCCTTTACACAATGTTATACAAGCAATTGGGCAAACAACCATGTATTTTTCCAGCCATGAAAATTCCCAAAGATTTTCCTTCCTTCCCTTCCTCTATCTACAAAGGACTTGATCCACATAAGTAGAATAGTTGTGTTGTGTTTGTGAATTGTCTCATCAATTATGTTTTATACTGCTCTGATGTACGAATAATGTCACATAACTACACACTATTACATTTGTTCTACAATTTTTCTTACACATTCGTGCATTTTGAAGTGTAAGTCTCATGTTTCATTTATTTTTCTATCCCTTCCTTCCAATATTTTTAAAATATTTGTGAACTTTTGAAGGTGGCTCTCTTAATTTTACTACACAGCTTATTCAGTCATTAACATTGTTTCCAGTCTGTATTGTCTGCCTTAGCTTTCACACTGAACCCTTTTCAACTGAAATTGCACAAAGAAGTTCAGTCCGAGTCAGTTAGCACTGACTACAACATAAACCAAAACTTTTTTTTTTACTTTTTTTTTTCCACTTGATTTTGAATTTTTTAACTTTTTTTTATTTGGTGGGTAAATGTGTTATGTTTTTCCTTTTAATATTTATAGCTCAACAGACTGAAATTCTGTTTTATTGTTTATAAGCCCTGGTGCAGACTTGCTCATTTATCTCATTATTCATTTTATATTATCAGCTCTGCCAACATGTTTTCACCAAGCAACATCTAACAGAAATATATTTCATGAAAGACTACAGAGAGAGAGTTTAGAGAAATTTAGAGAGTTCCTGATATAATTACATGGTCTTTTATGGAGGAATTATATTAGGTAAAACTTGCTCATAAGTAAAAATTCCTGTATTTGAATTCTGAGCTAAGATGCAGCTATAACCTAGATATCTGAATTACTGTGGTAATACAATAAGTTGCAGATAGTATTACTTAAGCCTATAACTGTCTGTCTCTTAACCGTCCTTTCATGACGATGCATTTATACTACATAAACAGGACGTAACTAGAGTCCTGATGCATGACAGCTATACAACAAGCACAACAGCAGGCTGTTTATTATTAGATTAAAAAATACTCAGATACAGCAATTTAAAAAAAAATAAAATTAAAGTAGTGGAGAAATCTGTTTCTGGCAGAAAATATTCATTCTCATTTAAAATATAAAAACATAAGCCAAATTACACGAAATGCCAAATTACATGAAATGATTCCAGATATCACAACAAGTAGAAGAAAAAAAGTGCTACAGATGGCAAACATCTGGTAAAACTATCTATATGTCTCTATACAAGTGTGACAAAAGTCTGGAGGGATGTGGAGACTGTAGTCAAAGTTAGTTGGGCTGTTAACGTTTGGTGAACTGTGCAGTACAGAAGAGAAAATGGAAGAAGCATTTATGAGACCTAAGAAAATGACCAGACATAGCATCTAATATTTTCTAGTAAGGTTTTACTAGTAATTATTACTTGACAGTTGTTTTTTATTCTCACAACAACCTCAAGGAAACATTTGTTCATACTGCAGGGCATGCTATCAGAAGGGATAGAGATTTTTTTTCCTTATTTTTTTTTCTTCACTAGTTTGAATGAAGAATTTGAATGAGTGTTTCCATTTATATCTAGTAAGTACTGCTTCACACAGAGCTTTTTTCTCCTGCTTTGTAATTCACCCACATCAAACTAAAAATACAATAAAGGCATGCTGCTTTTTTAAATCACACTGTGAGGCTGGGATAACTCCCCTTGCCATTTTCTCTTTAACACAAGTAATTATACTCTTCAACTGCCCTTTGACTCTCTGTGGACCAAGGGCAGTCCTGCATGGAAATGAACTTAATTAATTCTGTTCACTGGAGTGGAGTATCTTAACCATGGTGAGGCAGTTTGTTTCCATTGGGTTATGCTGTTAGCTGTAAGCAGTCAGATCTATTTTTCCTTTCTAGGATGCTCCTGTTAGCCCTGATATGTTTCCTTTACAACTGGCATGTTCAATGTGAAGACTGAGTCCAAATCCTCATGCAGGGTTGAATGTGACTCGACAATGGAACAGGCAGATTTTGCAGGTAAAAATTCCAAATATTTTGAATCAATGTGTGTAAATGATGAGAACAGGGCCTGGGGCAGAAGTTTTAGCAAAGCACCAAAGCACGTATTTAAGCATGTAATTAAGGCTATTATTATTTCCTTCTTTTCTTTCAGAATATTTATTGAAGAATTCACCTAAGATTACTTTCGACTGCGCACATAAGAGGGAAAACAAACAAACAAACAAAACAACCAACGTATTAGCAAAGTATACGTTTTTTTTTTTTAAAGGTCTTTTGATACTTAGAAATATTTTAATATTCAAGCTAAATCTGCTGATTTAAACTAGAGATACTGTTTTAACACATATTAGTTATCTGTTTTCACAGAAGAAGGGATAAGCTGTCCCTTGCTTGGACACTCTTGACTGCTAATTTCAAGTTTTCTGTTAGAAAGCTGGGATTCAAACCCCAAACACTGCTAATATATGGCACGTTGTAATCATTAATTGGATATTTGTTCTTAAAGGTTAAAATGGCTCAGAAGCCCGAGACTCATGTTCCAACCCCTACTCAAGTAAATGTCATATTCATAGAAACAGCTTTTCCTACAGGGAGTATACTGTACACACTTGGGACAATGGTCAGTGTGCATGATGCTCATAAGAGATATTCACCCTTAATTCATACTCATGCCAAAGGTCAGAGAACATACTTTAGCCTCCCTCATATATGTTTCAGAGCCCAGAACTAGGGTACTTGTGCTAAAATTTAGTTGCTTTTTATCTGATTTTTATTTTTTAAACATTCTACATCTTTTCCTGGAAACAAATTTTTATAGTCAGAATAAGGTGGGTCATTTTTTCCATTTTATCATGCCCAGTTGCCCGTTGGGGTTCACAGGGGAAGAGAAAACATAAATCTCAATTTAAAGCTTGAATGGTTGCTCTCATAGTATTTCAAATTCCAGCCAGAACTAGAAAGTACTAGAGATCCCTTTGGTAAAGCCTATTCTCAGGAGACTTGAGTCAAGCTTGTATCAGCTGGATATCTGCCTTTTTTGAGTTACCTGAAAGCTATCAAACCTAGTCAGGTATCCTACAAAATGTACAATTCAATTTCAATAATAACTTTTCTGGTTTCTCTAGCTACACTAGTTTCTAAAAGAACCAGGAGTTACTCTGCTAGATTTTTTTTAATGTGTATCCATATGAATGACGTATGCTTAGATGGAAGGGCCATCATGCAGATTATGGCAACTTAGTAGGCTATATAACTCAGTTATATTCATATAAGTAATCTTCAGCTGAAGCTATAACCAGATTTCTGTTCTGCTGTGGAGTAATTGATGAAGCAGAGACACACACACACAAAAAGTGTCCACTAAATTAGTCATTTAAAATACAGCTTTTTTTTTTTTTTTTTAAATAGAAACCCATTTTTATTTTAGATAAAAAAACAACATTCAGCACTGTGTATTTAAGTCAAGGACACTGAAAAGCAACCAGCATTCAATACAGAAATCCAAGCTTCAAAGGGTTATCCTGAATCAGTTCACTGACAGAGAATTATCCAAGCAGAGGTCAGGCACTCATTAAACCTTATCTGAAGCCAAAGTTATGTGTTATGGTTTATTGCCTCAAGTACCAATTAATAAAAAATTAAAGAAATGAAAAACCAGTGATTCATACCTTTGCTAGGAGAACACTCATACTTCAGTATAATGCTAAAATATTAATAATCATTTTAGTCATGTAGTGTTTTATTAGGCACTTAACTCTGTAGGTTTTATTAAAAGATATATGACATTCATTTTTAACAAAATGCTAAGGAGATTTGGGGAACATTTACTCAAAATCTAATAAAGTAGATTTGAGAGATATTTTCAACTGGAAGCCTTAAACACGGGTTTCAATTATTAATGAAAAAGAAATGCTTAATAATAAGGGTCTGGGTAGATGCCATAAAGAAATGTTGAAATATCACTGTGATATCAGGGGCAATTGTCTTCTAAAGAAGCTGCAAGAAAAAACATTAAGTGCTATAATAGTGTACAATAGCACTAATGCATTTTTGCTTCTAAGATTTCTAGCAGGCTTATTTTTATCATCACAGATATTTCATTAATTTGACACAATCAAATATTTCTTCTCAGTGTTCAGAGAGTTAAATGTTCTGTAAACATTCACCTACACGACTATGTTCAAAATACTTTTATTTCTTATTATTTTCCCCAGCAGCATATGTTCCAAACCACCTGAGGCTCTGAACTGATGCCCTTTAGCAAGCTAAACTGAAAATATGTTTGCACCTGCAGATGCCAACAAGGTTGCATCTGTCACAGAACTCTTTCTATTGTCCTTGTTATCTGTCACGTTAAGAGCTGGAAAACACAAGTCACTGGTGATTCTGAATGAAATAAAAATGGCAAAACTAATGTCCAACTAGAGAGAGAAACTTGAGTGCAGATAATCTCCTAGGTCAAATAATGACAGCAATAAATGCTTGGCCTCAGTGAAAACAGAAAAAATTCATACAGAAAAGAACTCTGAACACTGAATCTTCTAGCCTGTGCATGAATAAACTTGATTACTTAGTCTGTCAACAAGAATCAACACATCTTACTTTCTTTTTTTCCTCTCTCTCTATGCAAAGAGAGTTTTCAGTCACTGCAGTGACTGTTGAGTTTATCACAGAAGAAATTCCCATTCATGATTCCACAGCCACTGTTGTCTATTTCATCTCATCCTCTATGCAGGCACATAGTCCGCTGCATGCTAGTCTGCAATTTTCTAAGCGTGTGTGCCTATTTTTCCATTCTATGTTACATATCCAAACCAGTGTCCAATGTGGTTTGGGTGGCTTTCTCTCTGAATCTTCTTACATTCCTTCCTCACATGTTCCATGCAGAAATCAGATTACATTAAATATGAATAAATCAAATGAATTAGATCTAAAGTTCTTTGATGTCAACAAAAGAACTTTCGAGCACCTTTATATCAGGCTCTTTATTTTTATTTAGATTGAGCATATTATTTTGCTTGGTGTCATCACTGTATTGGAGAACATTTAGCACTCAAATAATGAAAATAAATTATTATATATAATTTAAAATCAATATACTCTTTTATTTGGGTAACAACTCAGATGACATTACAAAGGTTTCTCATTTTCCTTTTCTATAACTGAAGCATGTCAACTTTTCACCACACATAAGGTGGGACTTTTTGCCTCAGAATTCTGCAGACAGGTTTGCAGCAGATCTGTAGTCCAGGTGAACACTCTGGATGCTTCAGCACAGCTGTGCAGACTCATCAGCTGCTGTGCTGCAGCAGCTTGCTGTACTTTATCTCAGGTGAGGAGGATTGACACAATTTTTCACAGTGAAGTTGCATTAGAAAATTGAAAGCATGCTGCCTTCTCATTTTCATTATGCTTAAAAGTCCAATGACATACATGCCTGTTCTGTATTCTTGAACTCTGATCTCTGAGCGCAGAACTTTGTGATATGGCATTTTGGAGCTGAGCCTGCAAGCAGTAAAACAAGAAGGGGGAAGATATTTGCTGAATGTCTGTGCTCACCCTCCATTTAGCTGCTGAAAAGATTCACAGGGCCAAAGAGCAGACAAGATGGTTATATAAGCTCATCTGATCTGTAAGAAAGACCACACGAATTCCTACAGCAAGCCTTTCCCAAGCCCTAAAACCTCTTGATGAGCTAGAAAGCATTATTTCAAGAGATAACCAGGCTCTCTTGGGATCTCAGCATATACACCTGCATGTCTGACAAAGAACTTCCCCTTGCTGTTGAACATGCAAACCTTCTTTCCGCTTCCAGGCTAGTTGGCTTCAATTGTTGAGTCTTGCTTTGCTTTTTGCTGTTGAACAATATAACCAACATCATCACTGACATCATTTTCACAAACAGTGCATCTGCATAATCTCAACATCCTTTGCAGGCTTGATCGTCAATGTCTCATAAAATCAGGACTAATAATTGGAATAAAATTTCTGTTTTCAGCAATTCCTGTATACTGAGGGTTCATCTCCTAACATGTACTTGAGGTGGTTCCATCTTGATTTTCCAGAGAAGGGAAAAGCAAAGAGATATGATGCACTTCTTTGGATATTGGGTACAATCTGCCTGTTCCTTAGCAAAGCTTGCCTTTTTTTTTTTTTTTTTTTTTTTTTTAAGGGAATTAAAAAGGTTTAGTGGTCTCTTGTGGTTTGTATTTTTATAGGTTTCAAGCAACAGGAAACAAATGTGCCTTTAAAGAGAGAAAGTAATTGTTATAAATTAACCTCCGAAGTATGTTTAAATATTTCTCTTTCAATTTGTGCAATAAGAGAACAATTTAAAAGGTATAGCAGGGTGCCTGCCACTTCTATCCCGTGTAGGAGGAAAATACATAGTAGCATATGCCAAGCCTTATTCTTTTCCAAATGCTAACGTGAGCAGATGTCAAATCAAATCTCTCACAGAAACAGAAATGCAGCTTCAGGTATTATATTTGTTAAAAGCCTTCTACTACCGTTCTTTCAGTTTCTGTTTTGAAGTTTAATTTATTGTCTCAAAATAATTACTAGAAATTTGCAACCAACATACAATGTGAACGTGCATGTATGCATGCATGCCTGTGCGCAGACATCTTTTAATCCCCTTATTACAGCTTTTGACTATCTTGCCAAAGCTGTTTTCATGAAAATATATAAATAAATGCATACGAGTGAGCTTTTTATTGCTGATTTCTTTGACTATACGCAAGCATTCCTAAGAAAGGATAAAAACAGTGAATGTTGTTATAAGGTGGTCTCTGCTTATCTTATTTCATACCAATTTCCAACGGTACACATTTTGATATTCTGTAGAGTAACTTCCAGGATGGAGCATATCAGAATGCTTTCTCATTCTTCTTCCCTTCTGACTTCTAGTTACTAAAGCCCTATGTATTATTTCATGATTGTTTATAGAAACCTATCCAATAAATACTACTTCTTTTCTTCAGATTGTTTTGTTAACAACAACAACAACAAAAAAAAGCATTTTATCTGATTTACAAAATAGAAATCTGGGGAGCTAAAGCCACTGAATACAGACCCATTTATGTCTGGACTTTTCTGAGTAAATTCCAAAGAAGGAGCTAACAAGCATTATATGCTCTCAGAGTTTCTTTCTGAAAACAAAGGGATCCCTGACCAACAATTCAAACTTAGGTATTCAGCACAAAGCATTTGTAACAGTAACAACTGGATTTTTGTTCTTATTCTTCATTCATATATAATTCCCTGCACATTCAGAGGATTACACACTGTTTATGCATAACGTAATCTCACCGAATCCGGTATTTTTTTTTTATTTTTATTTTTTTACACTACTTATTCCTGCTGCTAAAAGGAGAATAGGCTCTAACAATCCTTTTCTGGTGCCAAAGCCGCTGCTACTGAATGAACACATCCTGCCTGCAGTAGTCTGATTGATTCCTGTGATCCCTGTATCCAACAGTTCAAAAGAATCCGCTGCTCAAAGGACTAAAATTGGTATTCGTTTAAGATTTACTGGCAAACCAAAGCTCCTTCATGTAACAGCAGATGTTGTTCTGCCTTTCAGCTCTGTAGCACAACAAAGTGATACTGAACAAGTTCAAACTCAGGATGACCTTGATGGCACACAGCATCTTAACTCTGGCATTTCCTCACTCAGAATCCTACTTAGCTCCTGAGCAACAACGAATGTCACTGAACTCAGCCACAGCTTGTAGCTCCACTCTGAAGCAAGACACATATACCTGGGACCTGGCCTAAATGAAAAATTCCAAATAATCAAGCACACTGTAGTTCTTTGTACAGTTACTGTTATGGCAACCTTTGTATTTTGTCAAACTCTATTGCCATTAAAAACTCAGTCCTGCTGAAGCAAAGCACAGCTCATACATCTATGTATTCCCTTTCAGGGCTAGGGAGACTAAAAAGATTTTAATAGATTGCTTTTAGGAACATGGAAAATTGTTGTTTTTTTTTTTTAATTTGTAAAAGAGACTTTCGCAGGTGATATTCAAAGCCTGAAAATATGGCCAATTTTAAGACAAATCAGATTTTGGATCAGAAGGACATCATTTTTACAGCTTCCTTTATTAAAGCAGCAAATACTCCACACATACACTTCAAATGCTCTTCCTCTTTGTCTCTCTTCAGCATAAATAAAGGACTTCAAAATGTATTATTTTCTAAGAGGATCCAAAATATTTTGAGGTTATAAAGCTTCAATATTCATTAATTAAAATACTGAGCTGCTCTGAAAGTAACACTTATTTCATTATGCTGGTCCACAACGTCAGAGTGAATATTGGTGGTATGACAGAAAAGGATCAACCTTCCCACCAGTAACGCATTACATTTTGTTGCTGTGTGACAGATGGCAGCAGAGGAACAGTCTGACAAAACACCATGTAACACGGAAGTGCATATGAACAAAGGACTGGAATTCCTCCATGCAGAAAAAAATGGCACCCATTAACTGATGCTTGCTGAACATTTATGGTGACTAAACAGTGGAAGTGGTTACAGAGAGGCGTTGCATGATGTGCTTCAGCAGTGGCAACAGTGATGTGAAAGACAAGCCAGGTTCTGGATGGCCATGCTTCTTGATCAGCTCTTCCATGCAAATTGGCAGACTGCAACCAGGAAACCACTTATGGAGCTGAATACGGGCTTCGGTGTGTTGGAAACAAGGGTATCAATGTTAGAGTACCACAAAGTTGTGCCATGGGGGTCCCATGAGCTCTCACAGTGGAACAGCAAGAACACTATACATGGGTTTGTCAGGATGTACTGAACTAATACAAGGCTGAAGTGACAGCTTTCTGGATTGCACCATCATCAATGATGGGAATTAGTATCACTACTATAAGGTCAAGTCAAGAAAGCAGTCAATGGAATGGCGACATGCGACTTCCTGACTGAAGTTCAAAATACAACCTTCAGCAGGTAAAGCGATACATGCTGGCTTTTTTAGATAGGAAAGGGATGAACCTTCTGTACTTCCTGTAACTTGGACAAGCCATTAACTCTGACCACTACATGATGATGCTGACAAAGCTGGAGACTTGGATTTCCAGTCAGGCCAGAGAAGTCAACTTTTCTCTTCCACATGATAACACCAAGCCCCATAGAGCACGCTGGACAGCACAAGCAGCATTTTTCTAGCAACAATGCCATCAATGCAGTTGTGAAACGCTGGATCACCTCTGCTGCTGCAGATTTTCAGTGTACCATGCAAGCTCTTGTTCATCACAGGTGAAGATGCACTGCTAATGGTGACAACTATGCTGAAAGACAGTGTTTTGTAGCTGACAATGCACTCCATCAAATAGTGTTATTTTGTTCATTGTATCTGCTGTAGTTTCCATGGAAAAAAATAGGGGATGTTACTTCTGGAGCAGCCTATGTATACCTGTTGCTGGGATCTTTTGACCCCATGTTGGTCAGGTTGCTTATTTTAATGCAATAGTCTTCCTGGGGGTATAATAGCTGAAACCTAGCGTTATCCTTCCAGTATAATCAAGGCTAATTTTATTTCAAAGGCAATGCTACCCCACTAGCTGAAATAGCTGCCACACAACTAATAGGTGCATGCAGATACCACTCACAAATTAAATAGATGTTTCCAGACTACTCTAGTACAAAACAGACCCTTAAATAAACCTACTAATATTCAGTTTTCAATGTTTCAATGTGAACAGAAAAAAATATTTTCCCGTACTAATAGATGGAAATATGACTAGCTCTTCAGAGAAGTTTTTGAGTAACGTTTAAAATATTACTTAAGCATTTAATAAGGTCATTGATTAGCCTCTAAATACATGGTGCAAAGTAAATCAGTACTAAAACACCCATATTCAGTGCATGCCTGTGTATTTCATATGTAACATTTAGAATGTATAGAGCTGTAATTAACACAAATATAAACCTCACTAGCATATTGGTTAGTTCTAGCCATTACTCCTCAGTGAATTTTGAGATATCTAGCACAAGCAGATTGCAGAGTCACAAAATCTCCCACACAGAGAACACTTCACTGTCATTCAGGCAAAAGGCCAAACTCAAGATATACAGGCTTGATAAACTTAGAACAGAATTGGAGATTTCCCTAGGAAAGAATAGCCTTTTTCATTCATAGAAAAGGAAAAAAAGATTTCTATCTGTGACTGTACTCCAGGTAATACTGTAAAACATGCTGCTCTCCTCCATTGTTTACTGCAAAGTAAACATTTATTTTAAATTTTCATACAGCAACGATGCAATAATATGCCAATGTACTTTCTCATTACACATAGGAAAGTTCACAATCACAGCATACTTTGATACATATATTTACACAGTTTCTAATTTAATAGCGTATGTTACTGAACAGACTATTTTTGTAAACCTGATACTTTTAAAAAAAATCTGTTAATATTCATAAGTGCTATCTTTTCATATTCCAGTACAACATTATTAAGCAATTTTGCTAGATTGATTGATGCCTAGCGATTTTTTTCTAGAGAATTAATCACTGTCCCTATTGGGAAACTGTTTTCATCTAGTCACTAATTTTCAACAAGACATGCAAGGCCAAGGTCATTAATGTGTTCAGATTTATAACAGTAGGGCAAGAAAAGGAAAGTCTCATTTCTGCAGCTCCTGCCACTGATGTATTGAACATTTCTATTCACTGAGGGAATGACTAAAAATTTGCCTTCATCCTACCATAGAAAATGCTAAAATAAATCATCAGAGATTTATAATAAACAAACTTTTAACCTATAAGAAAAGAAATATAGAGACAATTCAGAATCATTACATGCCTACGGGGAGGAAGAAAAAAAAAAAAAAAAAAAAGAAAGCACAGAGAAGATAAAGTTGCTATTTCCCTCCAGCAGCTCTTCCAGGAGAAAATCATAAGCTCCAAGGTTTTATTTACTAGCCATGAAAGCCTCACCTACTAAGATTGGAAATTGTAGGTCAAACTCTTGAATCTGACTGATTTTCTGTAGAATACTGAATATCGTGTTTTCCTTATGATTACCTCAAATTTCTATAAAAGAGTTTTGTGTCTATAAAATGGAAAAAAAAAAAAAAAAAAAAACAACAACAAAAAAAAAAAAAAACTCATAGTCAAGAAACTAAATCCAGATTTCCTTCCAAATGGTCTTGAATTCAGATTATTACTTATTTCTTAAGGGATTTATTTCTTAAGGGAACACACAAAAAAAGAGGCTATAGAAAGAAAGTTTCTTAATTTCTTGGCGCTATACATTTAGGTCCATTTTTCATTGGACTTCTTTAAATAAAACAAATGATAAGATACTGCTGATTCTCATACTCATAGCCCGGTTCCAATCTTTGTGTTAGTGAACAGATGTGGTATGAGATAAAAGACAGAACTTACTCCTTCCTCCTAACATGCATATTCCACAGTATCCAGTTTCATTAAGTGAAATATCTGGGCTTCAGTGGAAAACAGTATTTGAGTTTTCTGAATCCATTTTAACTGCAGTCTGTGTCAAGCGTTTCTACTGCTTTAAACTTCATTTTGGAGAATCAAATTTCAAACCACAACTCCAGGCAAAGTTTTATTTGTCCATCCCTAAGATACCCCCTCTCCAGACATCTGTTTCTTCTTGGTGATCGCATTTACATAAACATGTGGACTCTGCACTGAATATCTAATTTTTTGTAATTTCTAAGTTTAGTTTTCATACCAGTATACAGTACTGTTTTAACAACAGTAGTTAAACAACAAACTGCTCTACTGCAATTTGGAATACAAAACTGGAAGTCTCTGTGTATGGAATCAGAGAATGGCTTGGGTCGGAAAGGATCTCAGAGATCATCCAGTTCCTATCCCCTGCTGCAGGCAGGGCTGTCACCCACCAACTCAGGCTGCCCAGGGCCCCATCTAGCCTGGCCTCGAATACCTACATAGATAGGGCATCCACAGCTTCTCTGTGCTCTTCTCCGAGCAACTTTTATAAGGTCCACTAGAGCTAAGCAAAACGAGTAGTCTCACTGAATCAGATAATATATTAAAAAAAAAAAAAAAAAAAAAAAAGCACACTGTGACAAAATAAAGGCAATTGATTTTTCCTTCCTAACAAACAGTCTTTAATATATTTTATAGTACATCCTAAAATTGTATTTCAGCAAAAAAGAGTTATTCCACTTTAAGACTTGTATTAAAATTTGAGTCCAGCTCAATCTTTGTGTATTACTTCATTATCACGAAAGCTTTGTACATCAACATGGTAAAATATATGTCTTGCAAACTTTGTGAGAAACTGCTGGAAAGTTATAGATCAATAAAGGAAAAATCTGTGTTCTTCTGATTTCAGAAGTTACAGGCTAATTGGGAAGTGATCATTCACAGACATACTCCAGTCGATAACTGGAACTCAAGAAGAGTGCTCAGGCAAGAACAAGCCGAGAGGTGCTGAGCACTTGGAAAAAACGACGGCTTTCCCGCAGCCCAACCCGCATTTGCAGATGCCCTGCAGCCATCAAAGCTGAGAACGACCCCGTGCTGCGAGGTGCGCCGCTACGCTATTCCCCCCGACCCATTCCGCTCGACAGCCCCCGGCCCGACCTGCAGCCCCCATCCTCCCTCCCCCTCAGGGAGGCGGATTGCTCCGAACTGCTGCCATCGCGCGGAAGAAGGGCGGCATAGCGAGGGGAGAGCGGTCACCTGCACACACCACCCACCCAGTTCTGTCGGAGTCAGCCGCAGTGGAGGGGGGTGGGGAGGACCGCTGCCTGCATTCCACAGTGACTTCTGCACGCCCCTCCATCCCATCGGCTGTTTATAAGCCGTAATGACAACCGAGGTAAGTCCTTAAACATTTAAGGTAGATATAAACTCCAAGTACAAAACCAAGATTCCACCTATGGAATGATAATGCTGTAGCATATAAGCATAGAGCAACCTGTTGCTCAAAAGAATCTGCCCGAACTTGCAAATTTTCCACCTCTCTCTACCTTCTAGAGTAGTTTATCCTCTGATGGATGTAGATGCGTGTTCCTCATGTTCTCCACTGAAGTTTTTTTCATAGATAAGAAATTTGCCTGTCTACATTTGTGTCTGTGAGCAGAGAATAAGAAAGGGCTCCCGTAGGAATGTCAGTGCTCATGCTTATGTCATTGGTGCCAAACTAGAATACATCCATTCCTGGTACCTCTCCTTCAAAGCAAGACAGTAACTTACAGGAACATGGGAGATAAATTTCTTCTATTTTCACTCCTCCCAATACAGTAATACCTATAAATTCAAGCTTTTCTGACTAATTTTGCAGCTTTCTGCTAAGTTGCTTCATTTCTTCATGACTTGGTTTCCCTTTCTGCTAAGCACATCTAACAAAACATACCTTATTTGACCTCAGCACTTTTCTTGCTCACAAAGAAGCAAAACTGCTTCTGACAGATTCTTAGTCACACCAAGCAAAGTCTTAACAGGTAAGCCAATAGTCACATAAAGAAAGAAGAGTCGAACTCACTCAACCAGTGAAAGGGATCTCTGGCTACATAGCACTCCTTATCAGGAAGTCCAAGAAATGTTCCCTCTCCCACAGCTGGCCTTTGTATGAACCCAGAATGGCTCCACCCTGGATTCACCCCTTCTGGTCACCCAGGGAGCACAGATGCAAACAATTTGCCTGTGTTCCATGGGCCAGCCAGATGCTCTATCACCAGCTCTAGCTGTGACCTTACAGCTCCCCTACGGTGTTACTTCAGCATCACAACAATATAGGTAGAAGACAGAGTCTCTTATAACACCTAAATGGGAGATAATCTCGCTTCACCAATTTAAAAGTGTGATCTAATTGTATGAGGCCAAACCATTCCTATGCCAAACAGCGAAAGTAATTAGTCATTCCTTGCTTAAAGACTTGAAAGTGAAAAACCTCAGCATTGTTAACACTAAGTATTTTATAAATGTAAGAAAAAATAGATTGAAAGTAAGACATGACTCCAAGATTTTCAATTTTGTTCATTTAGAAGCAATAGTGAGCAATAGTGAATGCAACTGAAATGACTAATTTTTGTCCTTACAGTGGTAAAAATGAAGTTCTGTACTTATCTGTTACAGCTATTATAATTCCAAGAAAAAATGAAACAAGTGAAACACTGGTGAACGTTTTCAGATCGAATTCACATGGGGCAGGTAACTTTATAATATTTAAATGAGTCACATAAGCAAAGATACAGCCCAGGCAGTCATCTAACCACCCTGCGCCTTAAATGAATTGCCACTAAGCCTCAAACAAATTTTTTATAGGAGTCAGTTACTTTTTCAAATCAAATATACTTGTGGAAAAGCTGAGAGAGAAAAGTCAAGTGTGAAGCACTAGTCTAGCATAAGATTAGCTGAAACACTTCAGTAAGCATAGCAAAATCTTTCTTTACCCATCTCTGCATAATATGCAGCCAATTTTCTAACAGAATCCGTTTGGAAATCCAGTAGACTCTGATTAACCTGATTCGGCAGGTCAAATCCTGTGGTTGTTTGAACAGACTCCTGACTACTCTCCTCAGAGGAATTTTTTCCTCTCACCTCAGCAGTGAGTCTGAACCCACCAGTTACATTCAGCGAACCAGGAAATAAAACTAATAATATTCCAGCTTGAAGAATCAAAACAACCTTGGATTTTCAGAATCAGAAATGCTCGTATAAACAGTTTACAGGAGAACAAAAATAGCAGAGATAAAGACAAAACAAACAAAAAGCTGCAGATGAAAAGCATGTTGAATTCACTAAAAGCAGATCGAACCTCTGTGTTCGCATCCAGCTCTGATCAGCTGGATGTGAAATCCACTGTGACCCATCTCTTTTGGCACTGGAGCATGATGATACATTTCTGAATGATCAAGTTGTGTGTTCTTTCAAAACATAAGCCCCATTGCATGACATAACTAGCAATGACTGACATTGATAGACATTGCAAATCCCAGCAGCCACCAGAGGAGATTAAGACAGGGAAATACTGTCAAGGATTCTAGACTTTTTTTTTCTTTCCATGTCCCCTAATCTGAGGAAAGCCCACTAATCTCCCACAAGGTTTCACTGGCCCCTGTAACAGGTTCTCTTTGCCTTTAAGAGAGTAACAGCATTCATGTTTTGGGATCTTTCATAAGATTACAATATAGTAAATAAGTAACAGATTTTAAGCCCTTTCTTTGAACTAGTATCCTTTAAGCTTGAGCTTCTGAATTGGAGGGACTGGGGGAGGGGTGAGAAAAAAAAAAAAAAAAAAGGATTTATTACACTATGGATGAAACAAAGTCAGACCTCCTTCTCATCCTCTTCATTTTTCAGCAGGCAGGATTTTTTTTTTTTAGAGAACAGTTCTCTGTGCATCAGGTTGTTGTTCTGGATCTTCTGCATTACTGTCATTCCACTCAGCATAGCAGAGCATTGATTTCTGTACAGGGAGCTGAGTAGAGGGAAAAAGAAAAGCCAATATTCTATTAGACAAAGAAGAGCAACAGTCAAGGAGCCGCAGCAGGCTTAGCACCAATGGATTTGAGCATGTGTATGATAAGGGAAAGGCAGCTATTCACTGGCTTTCCTTTGAAAGCATAAAGAAACATCTAGAGGAGAGGGATAATGAGAGAGAACAACCAAGAATAATGGTTAAAGAGGTATTACAGGGAAACAAACAGTACGCAGTTAGTAGTGAATAGCAGAGGATTGAAGAAAAGGGTAAACAGAAGGGAAAATACGAAGAGAATCTGGAACCTGCCAGTAAAGAAAAAGAAATAATAAATTAAAATATTGGGATAGAATAGGAAAGTGTGGACTTTTAAAATTCAGATTATTTATTTTTCCTATTTCAAATGAGGTACTCATTGCATTTTTTTCACATTTCTCAGTATCAGCAAATGTAGTAGCAGCATGAAATTATACCTATTTCTAATACATATCAGAGACATACAGCACTTTTTAATAAGGATAATAACAACAAATGTTCTCCTTAAATGACATCCAGTTTCAAGGTTTCCTCATATTCCTTTTTTTTTTTTTTTCCCTGACCTTCCCATACATTTAACTTCTATAGTTAAAAAAATAAAAAATAAAAATCCCCGAAATTCAACAGTAACAAAGCTTGTGTTTTATAGACATATTCTCAAAAAACCACCATGTGGTACTTCTACGTTTGCTTATCAGAGTTATGTGTTCCTGCAATAGAACTTTGTTTCAATAATTCAGCACAAACATTTGTCTCAGTTTGGAAAGAAGTTGCTCCATCTTATGCAGGCTGTCTGTAAGAAGAGCACTCCACCAGGTGCAAGTTCTCAGGACAAAGTGAATTCATTTGCACCTGCTTAAAGCTTTGCAAGCTGTACAGCAGCTTTGTCAGTGCTGCTTGCACTTATCAAATCTACATTCAAAGCAGCTAAATTGTTTTGAAAGTGCATCACAGTGGGAAGTCCTTTCCAGCTCTGCTTTCTATTCAGAAACATAAAGTAGAAAAATGCCATGTATTTGCAGCAATTGCTAAAGCACAAAACAAGAAAAAAATATTTTCCTAAATGAGACAGGCAGTCATAGCATTAGAAAAGAAAAAAAAACCAAACATGATTATGTATGCAGACATACATAGATATACTTTTCAATTTAAAATGTGCTAGAAGATGGGTTAACAATGGTGTTAAAAGATGTGTTTAATATCAAATGAACTATGAGTAGGAAATACATGTCTGAGGCTGCGTTCCAAGTGGCAAATCCACTGTAGTTCAGCTCTGTTGGATTTCTTTCGTACAGTACTTGCAGTATTCTGAAATCTGTAAAGGCAGCTGAAATCTCTAAAGGGAGCTGTTGTAATCCAACTTGAACACCTCAAGTTAGGTGCCTAAATATCTGACAAAGAGACAGTGGTACAAACTGCAGCTTCTTATCCTGTAAATGAGCTTGTAACAGAGATTGCAGGAAAGTCTCATCAGGTTTGTTTTTCCCTGCACAGATGTTCAGACATGCCTTAATGGATTTGTGCGAGCACACCTCCTCTGTTACTTCACCAGCATAAGGGCAGCAGCGCCAACCCTGTATATTTCCATGTGCCCATCTTGTCTGTGGTACTAGCTAATGCAGTGCCTAGGAAACTTTGCAAGAGCAGGCTTGATGCTTCAACAGCAGCATACAGAAATATGTGTCTGAGGCTCATCTTGAACCAAAATATCAGCTTGTATCTTAAGAAAAAAAGAAAAAAGTCCTTCATATCTGTAGGTTACTGACTGATGCTGAGTAGTAATTTGATTATCTTATATGTAAAACCTTCTTTCATATAGCAGGCTGGCCTAATAGATGTGACCTGTCTACCAGACTGGCTCTATTCTAGCAAGTAGAGTCAGGGAGGGTGCATCCTCACAAAAATCTCTGCTAAATTGCACTGTATTATCATATTAATTTTAGATAATTCAGTAATATATTTTTATGTCTCCTTATTTTTTTCTTTTTATGTTTCTCTTTTATTTTCTTCCATATCTTCTGCAAAGATTGGTCAAATGCCAAATGCCCCTAGTTCTGAAATAATTTTATATTAACGGGGACATTGCACCATTTACTTAATGTCTAGGTATGTGACTAACAGCTTGAAATGTAGTTCCTATAATGGGAACCAGTATCCCCTCAGATCAGCTGGCGGGTGATCTCAGCCTTGTTTCAGAATTTCAAGATATAATTACAGCAAATTTGCTAAGAATGAATACATGTCAGTTTAGTTTAATTCAAACATTTCAAGACCTTAAATCTTGGAATGCATTTTGCCCAGCATGCTCTCTCTACACCATTATCCTGTTTAAACTGTTAAAAACCTTGGCCACTCTTACAGCATAAATCAACATGCCAAAAGGCTATTCAAATCAACTAAACCTATTGTTGAGATGCTGTGCAACCTTTAGAATGATGAAGCCCTTTGTTCATGGATTTTTATACATAAAAACACCAATATTAAAAGTTTGTGTTTACAATGTGTGCCTAGGAGAGGATAAAAACACTTTGCAAGATCTTAGATGTAATTTTATTTAGAGGAGACAAAGGAAATGAGCTTGATCTGACAACTCATTTGCATTTGTTTGAATAAATCTCTGCATTTACTTTGTTAATCTTCCTGTCTTCCTATAACAAAACCCACAGTTCTGCTCTTCAGCAATTCTGTTGTTGTTCTTACCCAACATAAGAGTATTGACACAACTTTCTTTGATTCCACCAGGGTATCCATTTGGCATATACAGATATTCAGTGGCATGATATCTTAGGATATAACAAAAGACATTAAATATCAATAGAGTTTGGAATATTTCATCTTAAAAATATACTGCTTGACCATAGTATTGCTTTGATATATTATAGGAATAAACTATAATACATTAGGATTATAGCAGATTCTCCTTCTGAGGAAAAAAAAAAAAGTGTAACTACTGCTATTTTTAGCATTTAAAAGGCACTTTGTTGGGATTCCTGTCAAAGATATTTTTAGTGTGCCTTAGATTTATGGCTTTCAATTAACTACAGGACTATGTGTGGGGAATTCAAATCAGATATGATCTGAGAATACATAATTAAATATATATATATATAGGAGTATTGTCTATTTTTAAGGCATCTAGCCAGACTAGACCAGGCACATAATAGCAGGGATGCATTTCTTTTTTCTTTTTTTTTTTTTTCCTTTTCCTTTTTTCTCTTTTTTTCTTTTTTTCCTTTTCCTTTTCCTTTTCCTTTTCCTTTTCCTTTTCCTTTTCCTTTTTTCCTTTAATTTTTCTCCCTCTCTGTTGTTTGTGTTCTTAGTTGGTTTGCTTATTTTGTTTGTTTCTTTTTTTGTTTGTTGTTTTGTAATTTTTGGAAGTATAATCCAATTTCATTCCTCACTCTGTGGCAGAAATAATTCTTAGCAGAAATTTGAAGTGCTAAAAATATATGACTGTTCCCAGCTGACAATACTAATCTTTTATTTTGGATAAGAATAATTAGTGCAAGTTTCTTCAGAAAGAAATGCACAGAAAATCTGAATGGTTTTTTGCCCTTACAGTAAATAACAAAACACCCTTTGAAGTTTCCTCTGGGATCTTCTCTGTCCCTCCCTCATTTCACACTTCTAGGGAAAACCACAAGAAGAAAATTGTGAAGACTTAATTTTTTTTTTCACTAGGGAAGAGACCTGTGCCTTATTTCCATGGCAAAAGACGAGGGGGATTTGATGACAGATTTCATTGTGGAGGACTGTCTGAATGTCAAAACTGGGAAAAGATGTGTTGACATTGGATGACTCTTGGTTAGTATAGTGTCCTCAAGAGGAATAAGCTACAGAAAATATTGTGGTAATCTATTGCCTGCGCACTGGAAGAAAGACTGAGCTGGGACAGGATGTGTGGCATCTGGCTTCAGTTCTGGAAAGGACTGGACTGAATTGTTTGATATACAAGTATGGGGAACCAGAATTCAGTTAAGTTAGCAAAACATTCAAGCAGCAGTGATTTCAGCCCAAAATTATTTCACATATTACAGAGCACAGCATGGTATAAAATAGTCTGTTGGAACTATTAACCATAAGAAGTACTTTATTAGAAGTGGAATATTGAGTTCTAGCTGAGGAATGTGTACATGTGGCTAGAAATTCTTGCTGTTTTGCAGAGGTTATTGAAAACCTTGTGTCAATCTTAAGCCCATTAACTTGTTATGCATGCTTTTTGTATAAGTAGTTAATAATACAGGCTAAGCCTACATGGGAGGAAGCTGCAAAGCACTGCTCTTCAAATTGTCCGTACAATTTATGGTATATAAATGCCTATTCAAAGGTGCATATAAGCCATGGAAACTGGTCCCTGTGGCTGTGTCTAACTGACCTGTGGGAAGAATTTAATTGCTTGCAGTTCAGATGTGAATTGTAGTTAGCCTCCATTGCCAGATGAAATCCAGCATTTGTTTGTTCCACTGTATAATTTCCTGCTGTGGATAGAAAACAGAAATGGAACACAATCTCTAAATTCAGATTATTATTCAACAAATATCATCTGTATTTGACCTGCTTCTTTTTCAAACACTTCTACAATGCCAAACATCCAAGTTATGGTGCCACAGGCACAGGTTCACCAACGCCTTTCATGAGCACTGCCCTACTTGGGACCAGTAGGGTGAATCCTTTTCTGGGATGCTCTGAAAAGACTCTTTTCAGAGAAAAGAAGGAAAAAAGCAGTTTATTGAAGAAAAAAAATGCCTAAGTCTGAGTAGATACAGGTATTTTGAAGGAACAAAAACTGCAAAAAAATTGTTCTAATATATACGTGATTAAACTACAGTCATTCTTATGAGTATTTAACAAAATACATTGAGTAGAAATGGTACAGTTATTTTCCAGTACTGTCATGTTTATGTTTATGGTTTTTTGCATACATGGTATTTTAATCAAATAATCGGGGAACTTCGAAGTTCTCAACAGGTTATTCTCTCAGGAAGTCTTGTTTCATGCTTAATTCCCTACACAAAACTAATGATAATAATGTGTATCTGTGTCTCAAAACATGAATTTATGTTTGCAACACCTCACTGAGTAAGAAAATCTTCCATTTTAGAAATATGAAATTAAGAATCAAAAGTTCTTGTGTGTTACTGTAAATATGTGTTGCTTCAGTTCATACTGCAGCCCCAGTGAATTTCTAGGGCCTTATGGAGTATTTTAATGCTTAAGGATGAAGACTGATGTATAAAGAGATTTCACAAGTCTTCCCAGAATCAAGGAGACTTAGAAACACTGCTACCAGGATGAGTCTATAATTCAAAATTTTAAATTTGAAGTGGCCAATATCCAGTATTTAAGACCTGTACATATGAGTTCTTGATCATTTTGTCTATTTATACAGTACCACAGAAAACTGTTTTTGCAATAATGTGCAGAAAAAAAAAGAAGTGTAGAAAAAAATAGAGGAGTAACATTGCTTCTGTTGGCAAATGTATAAAAGACTTCTTCAGTTTTCCTTCATCCTGATGTTATTCTTCTTGAATTCTTATGTTATCATTCTTGAGATAAAGCTTTTTTGAACTCACAACTATTCCGTTTTTTTTTTTTTTAATAAAATATAGCTCCTTTGAAGAATTACTGATACTTAATAATTAATCTGGTTTATATAAATAATTGTGGGAAAATACATTCAGAGAATTGTTGAACAGTGTAAACAGTGCAAAATTTTTCCATGCTTCGTTCAGTTATGTTCAAGATGCTGTTCTCTTCCTCACCTCTTTTCTCCTCCTCTCTTAAAAAAGAAAGAACAAATTCTTGCTCTAGTTGCCCTGTTCTGCTCTTAGCAAAAATACTGTGAGTCTCCATTGGAGGCGTGCTGCAGTATTATTGATTTAGGCCAACAGTGAGAGAATCTATTGGGGAAGGTGTAGATGGCATAGAGACAGTGTGTTGGTCCTGAAATTAGGTGTGCTATGGTCAGCCAAAGCAGAATAGCCAGTGGAAGTAGTGTTGGAAGGAAACTATGTCTTCAGCTTCACCATGTTTTTCTGACTTGACAAGCACACTAATGCTTTAAAGCTGTTGTTAGCTTCTAAGGGTTAGGAAAGATTGAAGGATTATCTCACAAAAGAACAAGGTAGTGGAACAAAGTGCTGTCATATTTTTCATAAGCCAGATCTATATGTCTTTTGGTGAGACATTCTTCAGTGAAAGCTAGTGCTTTATCTTTATAGATATCTTCTGGTTTGCAATTTCATATTTTAATATTAAAATTTGTGCAGCAAAGAAAACAGTTTTATTCAAAAAACACAAGAATTTGACTTCCAAAGTTATTTTTCATCAAATTTCTGTTTTTATATGCTTTTTTTTTCTTTTTTCTCAATAATTGGATTTTTGAAGGTAGAAAAAATGCATGCAATGTATCTGCTGTTTTTCACCAAGTCATGTTTTAAATTGTATTTCTGCTTTTATCTCATCTCCTTATTATTTAGGCTTCCAATTTCTAGGAAAACAATAAAATTTATCCCCTCAAAAATGCACTTCTTCACACATTATTCATACAATATTTAGAATTGAACTAAACTTTGCCCTTTTGTGAATCTCTGAGTAATTTATTGGAACTGAGAATGGCAATACTATTTTCCCAAGCACTCTATAAATTCAAAATTCCCAAAACTTTTCCAGGATACAGTGTGAATAGCTCAGCATTATTCTCTACAAGTCTTTGAGAACCGTTGAGAACTTCTTGATTGTTTTGGAGCTCAGTTAAAGTTTATAGGAGCTTTGCAATTTGGCAGATCACCTTGCCTTTTAAAGGGAAGAATAACTACTTTATCCCTTTCTGAGAGAGCTACAGAACATACATGGGACTTGTTCCACCTTCCCATGGATTATGCAGATCCTTCTCTTCTGTTCCCCTTATCTATATGAATTTTTTGATTGTTATGGGAAGAACATAGCAGTCCAAATTATCTCTGTACACACCCAAACTACTCTTGTGCAGGTCAGACTGTCTTTGGATGCAGTGTACCTGCATTAATGGAGCAACTAGCCCACCACTACTTTAAATTAACAAATGTTATAAACAGCTGTCCTCTTCAAAGAGTTCTATTTGGTGTTACAATGTTCTGTTTCATCCACCTTTCCATTATCCTGGATAACTATGTTTGAATGTATAGGATGGTAAGCACTGGTTTGAGTAACGCAATTACATGTTTCCAAATGTACTGAAAGCCAAGACTTTATACTTCCATTTCCCCAAGTATTGTTCATTTGTGCTGTACTTTTCATGTCATTTAAAAACAACGAGTTAATGAACTGTTAGACTTAATGGCTTTATAATAGCAAATCTGTATCCCTCACTGAAGTGTATGGAAAGTAAGTCACAGATCATGACATAACCTTTGGCATTGCTATGATCTGCTGCATCCTTATGGTCGTTTTCATTTTTAAAAATATTTAGGGAAATTTGAAATGGCTCGATAGCCATATTCTTATTTCAATATTTTCATGAGTGTTAAAAACTCTCACCAGTTCTCCTTTTTACTTCAGATAAATTGAAAATTTCCTTAATGTTTTCACCGAATACATGTTTAAATTTTGAAATGACAAGATTAGAAACAAACCCAAATTATTATTTTCTGCAGAGAAAGATATTCTTCAGAATGATACCTGAGAAGTGGTATTATAGACGAGAAATTCATTCTAAGCAACATGATTCTAAAGCCATTTTTTTTTTGCCATTGGGCAGAATACTTGGAGTAAACACAAAAACATATTTGGTAACCAGAGTTACTGCAAAGAAATGACTGATGGAATGAAAATAAAATTTTCTTACTTCTCAGAAGAGGCACTAGAACATATTTAGAAGACTCTGGGGCATTCAGGTGCCAATGGAAAAGTGTAATCTTTTTCATATTTCCTTTTTACAAATTTGGAAGCGTAATCTAAAAAGGATTACATTTTTATGAAGAAACACTTCTGTTATGTAAATGTTGACATGACCATTCTTGAACTGCCAGGGAGATGTGTGTGATTTGTAACTTGATAGTTCACTGTGGAGAGAAGGCAAAACACTCATTTTTTTGTTAAGAGAGTGTCTGATAGGATGTACCATTAGCTTGAGCAGCATTTTATGTTAGAGTAAAATATAATAGAGTGATCATTTATATGAATAAGAAAAATTACATTCCAAGAGTCATTTCCCATAGGTGTACACTTGTTCCCATTCATACTGAGCAGTATATGAAAATACATTCTTCATGTTTTTGTCAATGCGCTGCTTTATAGGAAAGACATTCTCACCCTTCTAAGCTGCCACTCAGAGGCACGTAAAGAATGTTACAGCCTGTCTAAATGTCAATAAGAAATAATCACAATTTCAGTGACCTTCTTGGCACTGAAACACTTAGCAGACTTTATTCTGTCTTGACATCATGGAGATTTGGGGCACAGTCTTGACTCTCTTATAAATCAGGAGACATTGCACTGAAGTTGCCTGGGTTATACCTTCATAATCACAGTGTAAGGCAGGAAAATAAATCAAATCCTTTCTTTATATGGAGGACTCTGATTTTGTATTTCTTTAATTTTGTATTAATTTTTGTATACTTTGGAGAGTACTCATATACAATAACTAGAATTCGGTCAGTCAACTGATATGGGATTCTATTGTTTTTCATGTCAGACAGTAAGGGAAAACTGATTGTAAAAAAAAAAAAAACAGTAAGGAGATACTCCAGCTGGAAATACTTGTAATTTCCAAGCGTAAGTACTGAAGCTTCTGCTTCTGTCATCTGAAGTTGTGCTTCTGAGTTCTGACTTCAGCAGATCTATCATTAGATACATTGGTGTCCTTTAAGTCAGGATCCAGAATTTCTAAGAGTAAAACCCTTGATTTTCTCTTAGTTTGAATTCTGTCTTTCATTAAAAATATCAGTAATCAATTCAGATACGTACTAACAAAAATGCACCTAGTCTCGTTTTTTATTCTCTACAAGTCTGTCACGCATATCTAATACTTTCTTCCACTCCTACAACCACTGTCTCATGGTTTAAAAATTCCTGTGCTGCAAACCTTTTCCTCAAGTCAGTGAGCAGCCCTGTTCACTGCCATTCTTAATTTCAGACTGTTCATTTGGTATTTCACTGCCTGAAACCCAGAGAATGGTTTTGTCACTATGGATTAAAGCAATTTAATTCCCCAGCAGGTATGGTATAATTCTTGTGATTGCTAGCTGCTTGCCTTAGTATTCAACAGTAAGTTAGTATGCCCATTATATTAAACATTGCATTTCTTGTCATTTGCTTTTCTGACAGGAATAACCAGTTTAATTGGAAGTATCATGTAGAAAAGTTGATCTTCAGAAACCTGCAAGCAATTTCATATATCTGTGAAAACTGTCCTTCTATTATTTTAGGGGAAAATAATAGTAATAGTAATAATAATAATAATAATAATAAATGAAGTTACCAAGTTCAGTTAGACTTTTATATGTTTCTTATCATGTTTTGCAAGCCAGCAGATTTGTTTATCTACACAATTTTGTCATTTGAGCATGCAGCTATCTCTGTCAAATGGGAGAATTTTCCCTCTTCCAGTGATTTCACTTTCCTGCAAGCCCAAACTCAGGGTAATGAAAGATCCCACAGCTAGAAGGCATCATACTGGGCTTCCAAAAATTCAGCGTATAATGTTTTCTCATTTCAGAATTAGTGCTAGAATTGTATACACTGGTATCCAAAGGCTATGAAATAGAGAGGCTCAGTGTTCAATATTTTGTGTGCATTTAAATCTCCGTTTTGGTTTTAGTTATCTCATTTTAAGATCCAAGTGCCCAGTTTCCTGCCATATGGGAGCCTTTCTGTGCTCAGCTTTATATTCCTGTGACCTCATTTTCACACATTGTAGCTGACTTCCCACTGGCTTTGATCAGAGTTACAGGCCATTAGTATCACAGAAAAACAGGATCCAGGCATTTAGAAATGTGTGCTGCAAGGGAGATTTCTGAAGCTAGTGGACATTCAGCTATTAACCTTTCTAATCTCCTGCAACAGTTTCTTGCGGTAAAAAAAAAAAAAGATACAGTCTTTCTCATATGAATAAGTCTCAAGAATGATGAAGTTGAAGGAATAGGGAAGACTACAGGCTTATGGTTAATATAGTTAATCCCATGCAGAAACAACAAAATGATTGAAAATTGATGTATAGAGCCTTCCCTTGCAAAGTGCAGATGGTGCTCGATTCAGGTGCTCCAAACACATTATCATAACTTGCTGCTCAACATTTTCAGTGTCAATGAGTGTCACTACTTAATAATTTAACAGTCTTATTGAAGTATTTATGAGTACAAGGTGAAAATGCACTTTTTTTTCTTTTTTTCTTTTTTTTCTTTTTTTTCTATGTAATGGTCACTTTGTGATGTCAAATTGGCATTCTGGATAGATGCATATGTGACAGAAACATAAAACAAACAAACAAACAAACAAACAAACAAACAAATAAATAAATAAATAAAGCTGGATATACCTGCTGCTGAACAATCTGGCCATGCCCTCTAAAGAGAAGTAGCCAGGATTCATACTAAAATCCGCATTTAAAGCCCAAGGTTCCAGGTTTCCTTCCTGATTCCAATACTGAATTGTTCTATGGCCACACACTCAGCTTTTTGCAACTCTGTGTCACCTCCAGAACTGGTTGCAGGCCCTAGCCTCTGAAATGCAACTGATAACATTCACGAAACACAGTGAGTTTTTTGAATCAGAGCCCCCTGAGAAAGACAATTTTTTTTATGAAATATAAATTATTTTCTATGTGATACTAAGCTGAAACTGTAACATTTTGGCTCAGTTTTTATTCAGACCATCACGTTTGACTATTGAAAGATTTTAGGAGTGGGGAAAAAGTTAGCTGTTAGAATATAAATTCAAAAAATGAATTTTTATTTTTTTTTTTAAGCACATTTTAAATATTGTCACTATAGTGGGCAGTGAATATCAGATTATTTTTCTTAATTCCCCACCTTCTGTTATCTGTTTTCCATTTTTCACTTTGGTACCTGTACTAATAATTTCAATACACCAAATTAATTCCAACTTAATATATCTAGATACTGGTATATAGATAATGTCATTGCTTTTGCGTACATTCAGAGTCTGTTCACCTATGTACGGTGAACAGTGTCTGTCACATTCAATCCCATTTTACAGCCTCTCAGTGACATATAATCCTGTTCTAACTGTACTACTGGACCCATAAGATCAAGATTCTTCTCATAATTGAAGTCTTGTGTTAATTTGACAAGTCAGCTGCAATGAAGCACAATGCATATAGCGGTACAAGAAGATGTAAGTTGTAATGAATGCACTGGACAGCTGGCATGTGAAGTGACAGAAATAATGATAACTATGCAGATTTCCTTCAGAGTAAGGTTATTCTGAGGTGATGAAATGTTTGGGTATGATTAAATAAAAATATGTGTGGGAGCTCAGGACAGGGATGTTTTTTTTAAAAAAAAAAAAAAACAACAAAACGAGGCAGTTACTGAATGGAAAAGGATCTGCTCATGCCCAACATGAGATTACAATAGTTAATATTTATTTTACGAGAGCTGCTCTGAAAGTAATGCCTCCTACTTTTTTATACTGGCACATGACATCAAAAGCAGATGTTGGTGGTATGGCAGTAGTTGTTGAACCTTCCCATGAATATCCCATTACATTTTGTTGTCATATGACAGGCAGCAGCATAGGGGCAGTCTGACAAAATGGCGCCTGACATGGAAGTGTGTATGAAGAAAAGATATATCACTGGAGTCCTTTATGTGAAAAAAATTACATCCACTGACTTTCAACGACCTTGGAGAATGATTATGGAGACCAAACAGTGGCTGTGTGCACAGTGAGACAGTGGACAGTGCATTTCAGCAGTGGCGACAGACAAGAAAAACAAACCATGTTCCAGACAGCCATGCTGATTTTTATAAGCATGGCATGCAATCTCTTGTTCATGGCTGGTGAAAATACATAGCTAATGGTGGCAAATATTTTGAAAAATAGCGTAGATTTTAATAGCTGAGAATGCGCTCTATGAAACTGTGCTATTGTGCTCTTTGTCTTAGTTTCCATAAATTAGAAGCATTACTTTCAGAGCGACCTATTAATTTTAGGTTCTTTTATTTTTTATGATATTATAAAAAGATCTCTTTCAAGAGTACTCAGAGAAATCTAGAACACTGAGTTCATGGGAAAATAAATTGGATAAAGAAAAAACTCTGCAGCTAAGGTTAAACTGGAGCAGTTTTTTTAGTTATCAGTTTTTAACTTCTTCTAAAATATATTTTGCCCAGATTTTATACCTTCCTCTACTGATTTTGATCTTGGATACTAAGGCAAAAAATAATCCTTTGCACTTCCCAGCCCTCTTAACACTGGAAAGGAGAAATAAGACTGATAGTTGTGTAGGAATTTCTAGAGATCTCAGACAAAGAAACTGTTACAGTAATTATTGCTAACACTTACCAAAAAAAAAAAAAAAAAGCCAAAGAGTTAAGAACTTTCAATAAAAAAAAGTGCTTCATTAGGAAAGCCATATCTTACCCAGGATTGTTGTAGTTCACAGCTGCACCTTTTAAAGAGCTAGTTATCTTTAATTCTCTCCCCTTTCCAAGACATACCAGCTGAGGTCCCCATAAATAAGCAGCCCTTCACTGGGTGCAAATTAACAAGTTATAGCTAGCATCAGAGACAACTACACAATTAAGCAATGCTTCGTATCAGTTGGCTACTTTTCTAGGTGCTGAAATGAGAACAAGAGTTAAACTACTATTGTGTACATAATGAAATAGCAGAGTATAGATAAAGTAAAAGCTGAAAAGAGCATCATTACTGAAAAATGGTAAAAACACATAAGATCCAAAATAGTTACCAAAGGTGCTGCAGAATGCTTAACACATATAAACATATCCTGTTAGAGTATTAGAAATATTATTTCTTGAGTGGTGTCAAAATATATACACTGTTCACTAGTTTGGAGCTAGAAAATTTTGGCTCAAGCTTTAAGAACTGTATGATCTACTTGTCTCCTGTTACACTGATATGGATCAATATATATTGTTTGTTTGTTTACACTTATCAACCTATGTGTGCTTTTGATACTTGTTGAAGTTGTAAGTAGGCCATCAGTATTCTCAGGATATAATCTTGATTCATTCTTGCAGTTGCTATTCATTTCTGTTTATGTCCTCCATGGTAAGTGCATACCTGCTGAGCTGTAAAACATATATTTTTTCATCTATTCGATGATCATGCATTTTAAAAATATCTCTTTTATATGTTTTGTAGAGAGATGGAGTGTAAGATTTAACATATGAAATAATATCTTTTTATTTGTGTTACAGTGATTTCGGTTAGGCTTTTCAGTTGTCAGAAATTCTTTGGAAGGGCATTATGTTACTATTACATCTTGGGAGATTTAGGAAAAGAGTTCTACATCATGAATGTAGATGCTTTCTGAAGTTCTCTTTTGTTCACTTCTGGTTGCTAATTAAGACAAGTTTGAAAGTGAGGCATATCCTCCAAAGCCATACAAATATGTAAAACTTCTAATTCCTTTGAATAACTATACATGTACAGTGTCTTCTGAGAAAACAAGACTTAAGGACAGTTCTTAAGGACATCAATTGCTCTGAATTTAGAACAAATGACCATCGGAAAGACATCAAGTGCAACGAGACAAAGGGAAATTGGAAGGGTAAAAATGAATTTTGAAGGAAAAAAAAACAAAGAAAGAATAACCAGATGCTATGAAAATACATTTGGAATAAGAATGCAGTAGAATCACCACATATGCTGAATCCTGACAAAGTAAAGGGGGAAAATAAGAATACTACTGAGAAATTAGACTGCTTTTTTTTTTTTTTTTTCAAATTTTTGAAAGATTGCTATAAGTAATGTTTTCTGATTTTTAATAGTACTTTGATACTAAAGTCCTATGTGCTACAGGGGATTTTCCCTTTAAGTATTCACTATTCTGTAAAAGAAGAAAAAAACAATGCCTCAAATATTTAAACAATCTTTGGGGAGTTGGAGATGATTGTGGTTTTTGTTTATTTTTTAGAAACTGATCTGAGATGAATCATTAAAAATATAACAAATGAGGTATTTCACAGTATAAAAGTCTTAAGTATTTCATATTTTAAAAAGGAAAAATTGCTTTGTCCATTAACCTAAAAAAAGTTAAAAGAACAAAAATGTAAAACAAGGGAAATAATAAATTTGGATTGCTCAGGAATTGAAAGGAAGGCATGGCCAGTATTGGACATATAAATATTTTTGGTAGGATCAAAAATTACCTACAGAAAGAAAAGGAATTTTAGGATAATACAGGCAACCTTCATCATGGAAATATATATCTAAAACTGAACATCCTCACTTTGACTTCATATATTCTTATTAGTGGAAATAAGGGCAATGAAACTTTTAAATATGAAAATCATGTGAAAAAAATATTCTTTCATTCAGGTAGGAGGAACATGAAGAAAAAGAAAATGAGCTAGATGAATGAGTAACCACAGAAAAATGTATCAGTGCCTATCATGCTGCAGGGGCTATCTGAAAAAATGCACTGCGCAGTGCAGCTTTCTAAATTAACTGTATCTAAAGTAACCAATGGAACACTGACCATGCTACAGGATATCTCAGCAGAGGTCACAGTTAATGTGCTGTTGAAAACACAAAAAGTAATGTAACAAGTATGATGGAATGGGGAATATTTATTTGCATCAATCCAGGATACTATCATAGCAAAACATTATTTTTGAAGAGTATGCAACAAGTATGGTCAGAATAAAACAAACAAAATAAAACAAAAACCAGAGCAACAACGCGTAGTTTAGAAGACTGGAAAGACCAGAAGTCCTGCATTCAAAAGACAAAAGCAGAAGCAATAAACACAAATAAATTCAGATGCATAAGTCATAAATAGTATTAAATTAAAAACCTGTGGGCTTTTTTCCTAATATAACCAAAGAATAAAGAGGCACTCAATTTCTAAGTGAAAGAATATAAAGTTGAAAAAATGAACTCTTTTTCATATACAATGAACATATGTTCATTGCGTATGAACATATGTTCATAAGCATAGAGTTCTTTCATAGGTGAAAAACTTAACATGAGCCAGCATGTGTGCCCTTGCAGCTCAGGAGGCAAATGGTATCCTGGGGTCCATCAAAAGAGGTGTGGCCAGCAGGGACAGGGAGGTGATTGTCCCCCTCTACTCTGCTTTTATGAGGCCCCATCTGGAATACTGTGTCCAAGTGTGGAGCCCCCAGTACAAGAAAGACAGGGAGCTGTTGGAGAGGGTCCAGAGGAGGGCCACGAAAATGATCAGGAGACTGCGGGAGCTCAGGGGATAGGGGAACACCTCCCCTATGAGGACAGGCTGAGGGAGCTGGGCTTGTTCAGCCTGGAGAAAAGAAGGCTGCAGGGTGACCTCATTGCAGCCTTTCAGTACCTAAAGGGAGCCTATAAACAGGAGGGGAATCAACTCTGAAAGGGTAGATAACAACAGGACGAGGGGAAATGGTTTTAAGTTGAGGGAGGGAAGCTTTAGTTTGGATGTCAGGGGAAAGTTTACAGAGAGAGTGGTGAGGTGCTGGAGCAGGCTACCCAGAGAGGCTGTGGATGACCCATCCCTGGAGGTGTTCAAGACCAGATTGGATGCGGCCCTGGGCAGCCTGGTCTAGTGTTAAATGGGGAGGTTGGTGGCCCACATGTGGCAGGGAGGTTGGAGCTTCTCCCTTCCAACCCTGCTCATTCTGTGCTTCTGTGATTCTGTGTGATTTGTCACAGAAAATCGGTAATAACAAAAAATGTTACAATTATAAAAACATAACTAAGACTACTTAGCATTAACAATCACTAAAGGAATATTTATAATTTTCTTAATGTTTTATCTCGGACTGTAATTCTTAAAGGTCAGAGAGAGCAACAGGTTTCTTCACATTAGGTTATTCAAAGCTATTCTAAATTTCTCTTAAGCCAATCACTCTCAGAAATATATATGACCTATTATTGTCACATCTGTTTTCTGCTACTTCACTGTAAAATATGAATAGAAAGCTGATACACAGAAAGGAAAAGGCAGAAAATAAGAAACATATTTATACTGAAGAGTAATATCTTTCATTTTATTGAATGAAACCTTGCATGTGTTTAACAGAGCATCATTAAGTTTGCTGTTATTTGTCATTCAGGAAAGATGACACGAGTGTCCAAAATAAAATATGCAGAGAGGAAGGTTGTTTTTTTTAATGTTTATATGAAAAGTATAAATTTTATTTTGTTATGCAGTTTTTTTTCCCTTAAAAACTGATAAATTGAATTCATTTTTTCCTATTTCAATAAGTACCAATCTAAATTTTGATAATTCAATCTTACTGAAGTGAGTTCTGAGGAGCTGTATGTAGAAACAGAATAGGTGTGATGAAATAGGAAATGCAAGTCCAGTTAAGAACTTATTGCAGACATTTTATTTGAGGTCAAAAAGCACCACTGTTCTGCAGTTTTCTAAATACTGGCGCAACTTTTGCTGCTCTCATCACTTAAGGAATTACTCTGTTCTTTAAATGCAGAGGGGAAAAAAAAAGAAAGTTTATTATCAGACTGCAAATCACATGGCACATGGTGTGTTAAGCAGATCTATAGATTCCAAATTAAAGAACCAGACTCAGAAGTCATTAGAAGTATAATCTGAAGGTTAATCTTTAATCCATACCTGTAATTTTTCAATAAAAACATTTATTTAGTGAATGGAGGATTACAGGGTGTTGTCTACTTGTACAGAAATGCAAGTTCATTCAGCCATATGTTTTGTTAAGATTGAACTATGAATAGTTAAGTATTTGCTGTGATTTAGCTAATGTTTTTACTATATAAGATGCAATCTAATTCACTGTGTGTGCTTATAAAGGAAAGAGACACAAATGATTAGGTATTAAGCTTTTTTTCTTCATTTCACATTGCTAAAGCTGTCTCTAGAGAAATAAAAAGGTTTTTTCTCTTATTTCTCATAATGGAGTTCTAATGAGATCTTTAATCGGTTATCATGAGTTTTTCCCTTACGTTCTAGATTTTAAAGTCATCATTCAGTATTTCCCAGTCATGAATTTCTATTGTATCTCTATTCTGTTATTTCACTAAAATAAATTCAAGAATACTGTCTTATTTTAGACTTTGGTTAATCCATTTTATTGCCACAACAGCTGGAACCAAAGCAGCCAAGAATCATCAGATACTTGTTACTGGGTAGATCTGCCAATCACTGAGAGAAATATTTTCTCACATCTGTAAATTTTTTAGAGACTTTTATAAATTGCATACATGAAATGACCATTAAAAAACAGTCTACTTCTGCTACCTGCAGTTATTCTTTACTTTTTGTTTCAAAATTGCGATAATGTTAACTTTTTCCCTTAATTTGTTTGTAGAGCATGCTGTATCTCTTTTGAGATTACACTAAATTCTTATAAAGAAATAAAAAATCCTGATCCTGAGCTCCCTTCTCAGGTTAACTTCTAGGCTTGTATAAAAGTCCTGCAGTTAAGTCTGGAATATCTTTCCATTTGTCCTGAGAGATATGACTTATATGCAGCATTCATTTTTTTGTGTTATAAATATCATGACATTTTCGCTAGTATTGTGTTATACATTGAAGCCCTCAGTTTCCCAGAAGATGTTTTTATTGCTCTATTGTTGTTTTTCTGCTTGTTTATTCTTATTTTTCAGGCAAAGTACTCCACTGAGTGAGAAATTTCAGAATGGAAAGAATATACATTGTTCTGAAAGTAATGTCACTTATTTATTTCAGTGGAAACTACAATAGATACAAAGAGCACAATAACACTATTTCATAGAGCAAATTCTCAGCTACAAAACACTGCTTTTCAACATAGTCACCACCACATATTTTCTCCAGCTGTGAACAAAAGCCTGCATGCCACTCTTGTAAAAATCTGCACCAGAACAGTTGACCCACTGTTGCTGTCACCAGCGCTGAAACACACCATAACAACCTCATTCTGTTCATATCCACTGTTTAGTCTCCATAATCATTCTCCAAAGTCGATGAAAGTCAATGGATGCATTTTTATTTTTATTTTATTTATTTATTTACTTATTTATACATAGAGGAATTAAATTTCACACCTTTGCTTTGTGTGCTCTTCCATGACAGAAGCCACTCTATCAGCTTGCCTCTCTGCTTCCATCTGCCATACGGCAACAACATGTAATGGAATATCAGTGGAAAGGTTCAGTTTCTACTGCCATATCACCAACATACTCCACTGATGCTGTGGGCCAAATAAAAAATAAAAAATGTGAGGCATTCCTGTTGAAGTGATTCTTGTATTTCTGTAAAAGAGTGTGTGTTAATGAACAGGATTCAAATAAACCATGACTTTAACCATGATTCCTAGCTCTGACACTGGCTTTCTGAAAGATCTTAATTCATGTCCTCTGCTCCCTAGTTGCAAAATGAGGACAAATATATTGATTTCTTCTGCTGAGCATTTCAGATTTACTCAAGAAAAATTGCCATTCAGAAGGTACTTGATGATGCTGATGTTAAACTCCATATGAAGAGCACCAGCATTTTGGGGATCATGTATCTGACAAATAAGCTCTATATTTTTATTGCTACTTTTCTGTAATACACATTTCACAGTCACTAAAAAATGAGAAATCATTACTAGTAAGTCTATGAAAAACAGTACAAAGAAGCAGATTTTCCAGTGTTTTATCACAATTTTAGAAATGCTGCGCAGTCTTTTCCACAGAGAGGCTAATAAAAAATATATTGGAGGTGGCAATTAGAGAAATTCAGTTGAAACATATTCAGCTTATTAAGTATTTAATTTTGTGCATAAAATGAGAAATCATTAACACATTTGAATGCAGAAGGAAAAAAAAATATTTAAAAAAATGTAGGAAAAAAAAAAAAGGCAGTAGAACTGTACATAAATGATCTGATATCCCTATGCTTTCCTCAAATGTTGAAATAACCTTACTAAACTTGTGCTGTTATTTCATGAGAAGACTACCATACAGGGAGCTCAGTTGTGCAGGTGGTTTAAAAAAACAAATATGCACATACAAACAAAACCCACAACAGGTTGTTTCTTAGCAATTTTTATTGAAGGCTAAGACATTATCTAAGACATTCACAACTGTTATGAGGACACAAAAATTCACAAAAATTACTCTTTCAATAAAACTTTTTACTCTCTAACTTCCTCACAATGTATAGGGCCCTTCTTACCTAAAGGCTGTCAAGTAGGTAACTCCAGCTAGCACACAATTCACTTTAAAGGGGAAAAGTGAACAATCTGGTACCTTCAGCTTCAGATTTTTCACTCTTGTTTAGAAGCAAAGGCTCAAAAATTATTTTGTGCTGTGGTTGCACTCATAGTCATTGCAAATTTACGCTAGAAACTGCAATTTACAACTTTAGCAGATTTCTTACATGTAGTTTTAAAAGTTACACAAGAACAAGTTTTTGTTTGATAGCCACACCTGAAGACCTACTTTGCCACCAGGACAAAAGAAATCATTGCTGGATACAAGGAAGGAGGAACTTTAGAACATTGTATTTACTGATATTGAAACTGTAACAAAACTACCTTCCAGTCAATTCCTGCTTATTTCCTCCAGAGAGTTAAGTTTTCTTAAGTTCCAGTGTGCAAGTGCCTCAAACTCTCCTTCTAATGAAATTGTTCCATCATGGAATGTACTCTGCAGTCAGAATTTCATCCAATTTTTCCTCTTTGCAATCAGAAATTTGTTGTTTTTCTCTTGATAGATTCCTTTGCTATTAAACTGCTGTATCTATGCAATCGTATTATATACTAACATTCCTAGTGTTTCTGTAATTCTGGATGTTTCTCCACATCTTATTTGCAACATAACAGGTGCTCCATAACAGTCATGAAAAGATTTCAGAAGTTGCTGCATGGGCTCTTCGTGATTGCAGAAAATTTTGTGTGGATTAGGCTCTTGGAGAAACAAATCCTTCTTTCATGGAAATCAGCATCAAATCTGAGTTGAGTGATAGGGTCAAGCCAGCACTTGTATCATTTTTTTGCTCCAAAGAACAATGTCATTGCAGACAAAAATTGATTTTTGTGTCCTTTTCCTTGTCATACATTACAATCTCATATCTAATTTGTGATCCATATCATCTCTAAATCTCTTCCAGCATGTCTGCCTACTAGGAGCTTTCTTTCTATTGACTATCTGTGTATTTGTATTTTCTTCCCATGAAAGTATTATACTGAATTTGTCCAAGGTAGGTTTTTTCCTTTTTTTATTTTATTTTTTTTTCCTATTTAAAATCTTTCCTTTATTGTTGCTGCTCACAACCTTTCACAATGACTTCTTCGTGATATTGCTTTACAGAGTATTCAACTAAAATCACAAACAATTATTATAGAAGAAAGTATTTTAATTTATAAGCCTTTAGGCTCCATTTTTAGTCTTTTCTGTGCTTTGTGATGTTCCATAATCCACTGACTTTTAACATTTCCCTCTTGAAGGAATCTGGCCTACTCGACAGGAAGCTTTAATTGGAGAAGAAGAATCTGCGGAGCTAAAAAAGCTGGTTCTAATAGGAGTCAGATTTTACAATGAGAAGGTTGAAATGTTGCAGGGAGAAAGCTGCTCATTATCAGAAAAGTGTCTGAATCCCAAAGGGTATGTATTTCACTGAAAAAAAAAAAAAAAAAAAAAAAAAGTTATCAGGGAAGAAAACTGACAATTTATTAGCTCTTAGTTGGAAATTAACAGCTAATAGTAGTTTTTCATTGAAAAACCTAGTAGGAACATAAAAAATGTTTTACTTCTATAATGTTACCAAACTAAGAATATTTCAGATTGCAGCTATAATTACTGTAATTCAAAGTGGTTTGCAAATGTTAGTTTTATGCATTACTATGCATGTATTTAATTTGACAAACACTGGGAGAGATCACTGATTTCCCTGACACTTGTTCTTTTGTACTGATGTTGAGAGACAATGAATGCCAGCATTACCTTTCTATTTGTATGCTTGAGGTATCTAACTGGATGTCTGAAACCTGCATCTGCTTTCATTAATTTTATCTAATTTAACATAACTTCTTGCATAATCTAAAAATTCACTGCAGATATTTGAACTCTTGCCATATTGACTGCAGAATGAAATAATTTCTTCAGAATATCCACTGAAAAGATAAACTGGCATGCTAACTTTTTTCCAAGTCTTACTTTTGTCGCCTTCTAGAAAGTATTCTGAATTAATGGTACTGCCTTGCTCATTGTAAGCAACAAGTCTTGCAGAGAGAATTCTTTTTAAAGTCTTTCAAGTGATGTTTTAGATCACCTCAGTCCAAAGTATTCATATCTCTCCATTAGTCCAAAGAATCATTTTAGTTCAATTTTGTATATATAAAAAAAAGCTTTTTTTTTTTTTAATCGAGGTCACGAGCATTTAGACAGTTCTTAACTCCTGTCAGGCACTGTTTCCAATGTATGGATATTTTGTCATTCATTCTCTGAAGTAAAATAGAAATTCAACTAGAGAGATAGACTGATTAAATTAAGAAATATCAATAATCCACCATTAACACTTATTCTCAAGGATAAGTAAATTATTTTTAGAACAGACATTAAAGGTAGATTTACACAATGTTACATATGAGGGCAACTCTATTTTAGTGTGTGGAATGTCTATTCTTTATTTTTCTCCACTCTCAAGGCAACAAAGTCCTCTGATTCCAGTGCTATAAATCCCAAACAATTTCTGAGTGCATATGGGTTTCTGCAAAATTTTGTAAGCAAAAATCCCAGAACGAAGTTTCTAAAGGAAGTAGTTGAATCTCTTTGGGAAAGAAGAATTTCTGCTTATTGTTTGCAGTTTTACTATGTTTATGAAACCCTTGAAATGAAAATTGCTCAAGACTTACCCTCAGCTAAAATTTTCCACCCTTTTTCCCTAAAGTAAACAAGAAAAAGGGAATAATTTATGCTGTTTTAAATTTAAGTGGAACTCTTTAAAACACTGAATATCATTCTTACTATTTTCTCTGGGCTCTCTCATATCTGTTATTTATACAGCACTTTTTCTCTTCTTCATTGAGCAACAATAACAAGTATTTTTTCATTTCCTCATTGTACACTGCTGGTGGCTCTTTGTTCATCCTCATCCTAATACTCTGTATAAGCTGCCTTCTGCAGAATGGTTGGTACAAAAGGGAACATTCCTTCTTCCTATTTTTGGTCTTCAAATAGCCCATTTGCACTAGCAATTACTGAGTGAATTTTTAAAACATCTTAAAATAACCTTTGAGTAGGGATCTGCATCCTAGTTCTTACTTTCTATGTAACCATGAAATTTTTGTGTTAAGAAAACTGTTTTTGTGGAAAGAAATAAAAATCAATGTATCAAATTTGAATTAAGTTGGTGCAGATGTAACAATACCTGAGTAAGCAATCTTTCTAAATTGCTTAGATTCATGGCAGTGATCGGAGTAATTTAAGTTTTTGACTTCAAAAGCATTAACTATAGCTATTTGGTATAACATACACATTACATGTAACATATGGAAAATATAAATGATGAAAATGACTTTAGAAGTATTGATGTTGAAAGAAGACTGGAGTCCTTTCTGGAAAGGCAGGTAGATGATTAACTGAACAAAAAGACTGTTTTGCTTAGAGCCTTCCATTTCAGTTCTGAGGAGAAATTTGACACATTGCATTTGTACAACAGAAGGAAAAGGTTTATCAGCAACTAAATCAATTGTCTAATAACTATTGTTAATGCCTGGAAAAACTACACTGGCTGCATATAAAATAGTCAGAGCATAAAGAGACTACGATTTGCCAAGTTCTGCCAATAGGTGAAGAGTTCAGAGAAAATGAAAAGCAGTAGAGCACTCTGTTCCTCCTTCTTGTATAAGTATACATAGTATATGCATATTCATTATTGTTTTTTTTTTTAAGATTATTTCCAATTGAAATATTGTTGTAAATATTTAGACTCCTGTTATATATAATACCCTACAGAAAATAATGTTAAATTCACCATTAATTGTGCAGAGAAAAACACAATACTTATTCAAGGAAAGGAATTGCAACCTCTATTTGTGTGTTTCCTTGAACTACATGGGCTCTGGGACTTGCAGATCATCATCTATAATGGTCTTCAGCTTAGAGCACTTACCCATTAAGCACAAGATGCAACATTTCTTCCTCTGAGACTATATCTGTGTTGCACACAGAGTTGTCTATTCATGGAAATACATTCTTCTCTCCATCAGCTGTGAAATGTAAGATACAAAAATAAAAATAAAAATAAAATAACAGACTTTGAGACATGGAACAGAATATTCAACCCTCCAATTTGCTAGTTTTAAGTGCTGCAATACAGCTTTGCTTCAGGAACATTCCTCCCATTCCAGCCAGACCAGAATATGGCTTGTGAATTAGGGTATTTTCTGGGACATATGGTGGTCTGTGTCTGAAGTTCCCAGAATACGAGTATCACATGGATACAAGTCTCTTTCTTCACGGACAATTGCTCCTATACAGAACTGTCATTATTTTTTGTCCTCCTTTCAGAAAAATCCATTTGTAATTTATTGCACCTCAAACTGTGGAATAAGTTCAACCCCTGGGTGCCTGTTAGATTAACTTCTGTAAGGAATATGCCAATTTTCCTTAACTTTCTTGAGCTTAGGCTGCTGTAAATTCCAAGGTGCTCAGACTGAAACAGTAGAATTTAGAAGCAGATTCACACATGTATGAATGTTTTTTTAATAAAAGCATGGAAGTAGCTAAATATCTTTTTAAATATCTCAACAGAGAGAAAACAGACAAAGCCTCCACAAAAGGCAAAGTTTCAAATTCGATTATTTCTCAGCCCACAAACACTACCCTGCAAAATTCCCTGAGCGTGGGGGACAGTGATGAACATTTGGACATCTCCCTTTAAGAGCATAGTTCAGTGTCCTCCTCATGCTTCTCAGAAAAAAAAAAGTATTTATTATTAAAAAAAAAAAAAATCAAAGTGAAGACTAAATACGTTTTCTGTGTCATATAATTACAAAAAAAGAGAGACAAGCTCAACATAAAGGTGATTGAAAAGGACCCAAGGTGATTAAGGCTCACCAGTGCTTGAATGTTTCCTAGTAGCTCTGACCCATAAAGGATAGTTGGTCCTTCAAGCACTGCACAGAAGGCAGATGCCTTTAATACTGTCTGAAATCTGAAAAGCAGAGTACATGGAGAATATGCTTATCTACTGGTTTCAGGATGATTTACTGATTTCAGTAGCTATCTGAATTAGAAAAAAAAAAAAAAAAAAAAAAAAAGATAAAAATGTGTAAAGGTCAACTCTGAAAACAAAGAAATTCCTTTTTTTCCAAAAGGAGTGGCTTATAATAAGGTTACATAGAATCTTACCAAAACCAATTTTTTATAGTTATGCATAGAAATTTGGAGAGGGAAGGGAAGGGAAGAGGAAAGGGGAAAAGGGAAAGGGGAAAGGATAGACAGAAACAAAAGAAAGGGGAAAGGAAAAAGGCAAATAGAAGATCAGTGTTGTTTACTTCAAAATATAGTAGAGGAGATAATGTAATTTCAATCTTAGTTAGAAAAGATAGCGCCTGATTCATCTATTTCTCTTAAACACACTGTCATCACCACAACCAGCATTCAAGGAGCAAAGGTTACATACAGTTATTAAACAGGCACTTGATTTTCATGATACACTTTATTATCACCTTATTACTAAAAGAACTTCATTTTTTTCCTTTTAATTATCTTTTTAACTAAGTGAGAATTTAGGAAGATCTAAAATAGCAGGACTTATTGTGCTTAGACACATGAAGGAGAACTGTGTATTGTTTGCAGTATTTATATTCATTAGTGATTCTTCTCTTTGTACAATTTTCTATTTGCTTCTTTGTTTTGAATACTTTTTCTCATTATAAAAATGCATTTTCATCTTCATCAATCTTTTTCAGAAAAATATGCAATACAACAATCTGTACATAATATACTAGAAACCCAGAATATTGTTTCCATAATGTTTATTAATGAAGTATTTTAGTTTAGGTACATCAAAAATATATAAATGCATTTAAAAAAAAATAATTCTGAATCACAGTGTCAGCAGCCTGCCTTGTTTGTAGTGGTGATGGAATATATCTCCCAGATTTCAGAAAATGTGTGTTTTCAAGTCATAAGACAATATCTGAGACAGTCCTTGAATGCCATAGCATTCTTTTACCCTGGCACTGATCCCAATCTGGGAGTTTCACCTCAAAAACATGATTATGTATGAATAAGTCTATTAGTTAGCTTAATAAAGAAAAAAAGAAAAAGTCTATTTGGATTTTGTCATTTGGTATTGTCATGGTTCTATGTCATAGAACCATGACAGGTATTAGCAATGTGTCCAAATTTTCTGAATGACTTATTTATTGCCATTGCTTTTTTTTTTTTTTTTTTTTTTTTTTGGAATGGAATTTAAATCACGCAAATTTATCCATTATGGAAAGATACACAGACTTGTTTTCTCTCCTTAACGTAAATAAATATTCTGAATCAAGAAAGGTATAAGTCTTTCCAGCATCTCTACAATGGAGGCTTGCAGCACCTATAATGCATTTGCTTTTCCACAACAAAATTGTGCTATTCGATTTGTCTTCTCTAAGTGCTCATACACTGTACTACTTTTGCATACACAGTATCAACTACATTTTATTTCTTGTCTTAAGCTGACTGGCATCACACTCCAAGGACACTAAGGAAGAATACGTGTTCTCTGCTGCCCCAAAAACAAACCACTTGGGGAAAAATAACTGCTAATCATACAATAATTAAAGCTTTGATTTTCTTTCTAGTGTGACAAGAAATCAAGTGAAGAGATTGCATGTTTTGTATGGTTAGTACAATTTGGGCTTGAGGAAGGTTACCTAATACACATTTAACATTAGTCAGAAACAAAGCTATTGTTAATTCCCTGCAGATTCTCTTACTATGGCAACCCAGCAAGATAAAGATGAAAAGAACTCACTATCTTTTGCTGTTGCTGTACAAATCTTTATGCAGTTTTCTTTTAAATGCTTTCAATTAAAGCTGCTTGACAGCTGTTTAAAAACTTGGAGCTTAAAAAAACAAAACAAAACAAAAAAAAGAAAAAAACAACCACAAAAAATAGAAAGTGAGATTGTAAAGATTACCGATGATAAAAAAAACAGTCAGGATTCATCTCTACTTCCCCTCTTCTGTCATTCCTTTTTCATTCCTGCTTTCCTGTTTATTAATATTTTGATGTTTAGCATGGTGCTTACTGTAACTAAGTGTTAATTTGTTCTTTGGCATGTTACACTGAGATGAACCTGATTAATTAAAACAGGAAGCACCATCCCTGAAGCAAAATGAGTGGTGCATTGGTGTTGATGCCTTGGGTTCTGTATATAATGAGTCTCTTAGCTTCAGGCAAAGGGAGACTGCATGCTCTCCCATCTCTGGTGTGGAACAGAATTAAGCATTAACTCTGTAGCAGACCCCTGCTTATCAGCAACCTTGCTATTACTACACTGACCCTGATGTGCATAAGCAATATTTTCATCCACTTCCCAAGAGATTTATCTAGCTGTTGAAGTAGAAAATGAATATTTTACAGTTCACTTGTCTGATCAATTACCTACAAGCTGCTGCAGTATTTTATAGCCAGTGGGAGAGCTGTGTAGGTGATGATAGAGAAATCTGGAGGGAATCTGTTAGCCAACTACAAAAAAGAGACTAAAATTGTGAATGAGCCATCAGTAACAGTCCTTTTGTTCATAAGGATCTATCAAGAAATTACAGTGTAACCAATTAAAGTACATAAATTATAATCAGTAGAATGTGAATTCCAGAGGTGAAGAAATTTGATTGCTTGATTGGAGGGTAATGAAGTGCAGAGATGATTCAAAGCCAAACCCTTCTCAGTGAAACATCTCCCTCAGTGCTTTATTTGCCATTTTTGTCTTTTAGATAATTGGAAGAAACTCTTTCCTAGAGACACTTTGGAAATTAAATGAAATCAAAGTTAAACTGCATACACTTTGTAGTCAAGACATTACTGATCATAACACAGAAAGTTTCAACAGCCTAAGTTCCCAGAGGTTTATTTTAATAGGAAAAAACTGTGTTGGTAATTCATTTTAAGAACTTTACACGTGATAACTTGAGTAAGTGTCATGGTTTGGACTGGGATATTCTCTTTGTACAGCCTTATCTGATGCTGAGTTTTGGATTTTTGAAGAAAATAATGATGACAACACACCAGTGTTTCATTTGTTGCTGAGCAGTGCTGCACAAAGCCAAGGATGCTTTAGCTTTTTATGCTGCCTTGCCAATGGGCATGCACAAGGACTAGAAGGGGACAGAACTAGGACAACTGACCCAGACTGACTAAAGGGATGTCTCATACCATATGGCATCATGCTGAACTGTAAAAGCTGGGACAAAGAAAGAGTAAGGGAGGGATGTTTGAAATAATGGCATTTGTCTTCCCAAGGAAGCATGATGCAAGATGAGCCCTGCTTTCCTGTGAGTGGCTGAACATCTGCCTGCTGATGGGAAGCAGCAAATGAATTCTTGTTTTGTTTTGCTTGTGCATGCAGCTTTTGTTTTACTTTACATTAAACGACAACAAATAATTTAGTGAAATCTCTCTTAACTGATTGCATATGAATGATATTTTCTCTCTGAACTACTGAATGAATTTTTATTCTTTTGATTACTGTGGCAAGTTGAAACTCTTTGAAAATGATAAAAATATAAAGAAGCAACCTTGAGGATTCACAAGATACTTTGTGTTTGCCTGTTTAAAATTCCCCCAGTTTGGCCCAAGAGTTTTAAATGTATCTTCATTCTTTAATTTACATACAACCCTCTGAGAAACATAAATTTGTATTTATAACAAGAAAATCAAGTCTGATTTAACTGGTGATAACAACAAATATCACTTAGATTAAAATGAGTTTTAGGCCTCAAAATCTAAACCAAAAATAAATATGGGTTTGGTTAAAATTTGTTTACAGCACTGAATGTTTTTTATTTAGTCTACAACGTCATCAAAAAGTAAACACTGTAAATATATGTAAATGCTGTCTGACTGTGGAGTATTGGCCTCTTATTGCACACTTCATAAATTGCAAGTACTTTCATATTATTATATAGTGCTTCTGAGTTTAAGGAAAACATCTTCTCCATTGCAATCTCTTCATATATCCTTCTATTGTGCTTTTATCAGTGATTTCTAAACATGGGAAAATGAACTAAGGAATGAATTTGATTTTTCTACGGTTTCCTATTTTAAGTAGTATTTGAATTAAAATTATTCAAATACAGGAAAAAAGAACTGCTTTAAATATAAATAAGAATTTAGGGCATGAACAGCTACATTTATTATTAGTATCTGTTACTCTCTAAAAGATAAATATTACTTCCATAGCACACACTTTATCCAAAGGGAAATACAGAGTCACCTTCTGTATTATTACATGGTTGTTACTAAAATGTCTTTTGTCCATTTTGCTGAGTCTCTGAAGACACACTCCTCAGAGCTGACTTCTTCTGTGTTGGCCCAACCATATACCACTCCTTCACAATTCTTGACCTCTTTCAAAGTGCTACTTTATATATTCATAGAATTATAGAGTGGTGTGGGTTGAAAAGAACCTCAAATATCATCCAGTTTCAACTCCTGCCATGGGCAGGATTGTCAATCACTAGACTAGGTTCTTCAAAGCCACATCTAGCCTGGTCTTGAATGCCACCAGGGATGGGGTATTCACAACCTCTTTGGACAACCTGTTCCAGTGTGTCACCACCCTCTGTGTGAAAAAACTTCCTTCTAATATCTAACCTAAATCTCCCCTGTCTTAGTTTGAAACAGTTCCCCCTTGTTCTATCACTATCAACCCATGTAAACAGACATTCCCCTTCCTGCTTATACTCTCCCTTCAAGTACTAGAAGGTCACAATGAGGTCTCCCCAGAGCCTTCTCCTCTCCAAGCTAAACAAGCCCAGTTCCCTCAACCTTTCTTCATAGGAGAGGTGCTCCATCCCTCTGACCATCTTAGTGGTGATGATGTCAAAAACCAAGAGTGCACTCAGTTGATAAAGATGTTGAAGAATACTAACTCCAAAACTGATCCTTGGGGGACACCACTTTGACTGCCTTCATCCAGATATAGAACCGTTGACTACTACCCTTTAGCTGTGACCAGCCAACCAGTTCTTAATCCATTGAATGGAACAGGTAGACCTGCTGTTCACAAACAGTGAAGGTGTGGTGGAAGACGAGGACGTTAGGGACTGTCTTGGACAGTGACCATGAAATGGTAGAGTTCTCGATTCTTGTTTGAGCCAGCAGGGGGAGCATCTAAACTGCTATCTTGGACTGCCAGAGGGCAGGCTAAATTGTTCAGAAAACTCTTGGTGGGAGTCCCCTGGAATTCAGTCTTAGAGAGTAAAAGGGTCCAAGACAGCTGGTTGCTCTTCAAGAAGGAAGTCTTAAAGGCACAGGAGCAGGTTGTCCCAGTGGAATGGGCTGCCCAAGGGAGGTGGTGGAATCACCGACCCTGGAGGTGTTCAAGTAATGTTTGGATATTTTGTTGAAGGACATGGTTTAGTGAGTACTATTGGTGATAGGTGGATGGTTGGGCTGGATGATCTTGAAGGTCTTTTCCAACCTTAGTGATTCTGTGATTCTGTGAACAGTCCATTTTTCAAATCCATACATCTCCAATTTAGAGAGAAGGCTGTGGTGAGGGACCATGTCAAAGGCTTTGCAGAAATCCAGGTAGGTGATATTCATTGCCCTTCCCCTTCCAGAAAAGGCATCACTCCATCATAGGTCAACTCCTATGTTTTGTGGCTCTCTATGTTGAAAGAGTGAAACATTACACAAATGAACTTTCCTATGGAATTCAGCCTAATTCCCCTTCAACTGTGGGATGTGGGTACCAAAAATTTAGCAGTGCCACAGACAACTTTTCCAGCCTGTTGGCTTTCTTGACTTGTTCAACCCTGAGTTGTGTAAATTCACTGAGCTTCATTTGTATCCATAGAAAGTTATTTTTTCCTGTATATTCTCTGAATATATTGGATAATTAAACTTACATCTTCTGTTTTCCCCAGATTTACAAAAAATTCTTCCTTCAGGCCTTAAAAGAATTAAAGTCATGGTCACAGGAAGACAGCTCTCACATCTAAATGGAGGACAGTGTTCTCACAGTAGTACTTATAGAGCAGAATAGACTCCTCAATGTCATAATGCCAAGAGGAACAGTCACAAAACATAGTGAATGCAGAGTGAGAGAATACACTTTACTCCCCCACCTCAAGCTGAGCCACAATGAAGTCAGCGGCTCAGGACTGCCCAGGGCTGATGGGCTGTAAGCAGCAGGGACCATTGCTCCATTCTACTGCTTGCAGCAGAGGGTTAGCTGCTCAAGGAGACCTAAATTTATGGTTCTTTTCATCAGCCCTGCTTCCACTTTTTCTGCATTGACATTTAACTATGTGTAGAAATATGTAGAAAGTAGAATGGAGTGCAAGGCAAGTCTTTCCTGAAGGCCAGTCTTTCCCAGTGGATTCCAGCCCAAAATTTTGGTATTTAGCAGTCTAAACATAATGTTTTAGGAAGCTACCCTACTAACTGAGCACTGATTAACACCAATACCACTGGGATAAAACAAGAGATTCCTATCTTCTGTTTGTGAAAGATGCACATTTCATATTTTTATACAGAAATTGCTCTTCATGTGTGGATAGTAAAATGTTTCTAATCTGGGTTCCTTTGAAGTGTTAGCTATGTGAGAAAACCAGGATGAAAGGACAGACAGTTATGTGGAGCTCTCAACATCATAGAGAAAATCAGTGTGATAGAGCAATAAAACTTTAAAAAAAAAAAAAAAGAGGGAGAAAAAGAGAGAAATTTCTTGGAAGCATACAACAGTATTTACTACTTGGCAGGTAAAAGAAAACAGTGGAAAAACTGTCTTTCAGGAGTGGATGCAGAATGAAAGTGACAGCGTTTATACAGGTTTTAGGAATTCTTTCTTTTGTTTATTTTATTGTTTTTGTCCAATGAAGAGCTGGTGCCATTTTTTTAAATTTTTTTTTGCTTCTGGTAACTGTTGTAATTAAAACATAGCACAATTTCTTCTGGACTACATAAAATGGAAACAATGACAAAGTCACTGAATTTCATGCTTTCTCCCACAGTTAAGGAGTCGGGGAGTTTTGGCTTTACATAATATGTCTTTTCCTATTGACAAATCCATATCCTTACACATAATAAAGGAAAATCTGCTTACCTGCTTTGCCAGAATAACAATTTGCCATACCTATATCCATAAATGATTTAGGAAAAATTAAGTGGACAACTGTACAGAGACCATGAGCACATACAAGCACAACTGAAGTTAATAGACAACAATACCAAGTGTCTAATAGGATAAGAAAAAAATCATTGTGGGAGCTTATTTTTTACTAACTTCTGATATTTTTTTTTTATTTTACATATAGCACAACAAAAAAAAATTACTAAAAGTTAAAAAAAATAAAAACAAGGAAGACAACAAGTCAATATTTTTCAGTACGTTTTTGTTGAACAAACATACGTCGAGCTTTTGAAATACCAACAGATACATTCATATCTTATCGAAGGGCATGTTGTATTTTGGAAACAAATCCCATAAGTGTGTCAACTGTTTGGGATTTGTTTGAAGAGTGTTTTTGGTGAGCACAAGTTACACTTGATGTAACTTTAATTAGAGGCTTTATTCTAGATTTCTACAAAACTCACACCAAACACTGCCCAAGCCACAGGAGATGGAAATGGATAAAAAACACTTTGCTATCTGAACAGCTCCAAACTAGAAGCATGATACAGAAAATCAGACGAAAATTTAGCCCAAATTCACATTTTTTCCCAAAACTGCATGCAAAGTAAATATCAGTGCAAACATCAGATTTGCAGTGAGCATTTGGCTACTGTAGAGTAATTTCTGGAATTATTTGATAAATATTTGACCCTATACATTCTTATGTTTTCATTATCGCTATCATTTCTACTAGAACAACTTAAAAGCGTTCTTTTAATCAACACAGTACTGTTGCTGAAAGCTTCAAAATACAATATTTGCAGTACACCACAGGAAATTTATTTGTGTTGACTCTCAGTTCAATTTCTATCATGCTCTCACCAAGGCTATGTCTGCATTCATTATCACAGAATTGTATGTGCTGCCTCCAAGTCTAAGGGCTCAGTCCAGCTGAGATACAAGTGCTGGGTGATGTTTGAGATGCCCTGATGTATTTCTTGATTTTCAGATCCCTTTCAGGTCAGTCACGTGTCAAATCTGATTGTACCTATCTACTAAACACATACAGCTGTTTCAGATACCTTGGAGCATCTCAGAGGGCTGTAGATACCAACTTCATTAGGCAACTTATTTAATACTTTGAGATAGGTAATCTGGGTTCAGGGTGTATAAATGCTGTGAGCTGTATGACATATAGCACTAATCTAGTTCTTATCGGCCTTTTCACAGTCATTTGGGAAAAAAAAAAGAGAAAAAAAAAGGTATGGAGGTTGTAGCACACTTCACTTTGCATCAGACAGGATACAGTCACCACAGTTTTATACCAAAACACATGTTAATTGTCTTCACATAAACATAAAGACTGCATAAATAAGGACTATATATGCTGGCTAATTTAACAGAAATGACACTGCATGCCTACTTGTTCATGCCTACCCATGCATACCTGTTCTGGAACAGCTGCATGTGGATTTTAGTTTGTAATCTATACGTTAGTGAAAAAATTATATTCTTCATTGACCTAACTTATCCTTATATATATATTATTATATATTGCAATTAATATATATTGCAATATACCAATCATGACTTGTTTTTTTTTTTTTGCTTCTGCACCTGAGAAGCCAAAGAGCCATATAAAAAATCTTTCACTCATCTAATAGATGCAAGAATTTTTTTTTTAACTCTTTTCACTCTGAATTCAAACATGTAGTGCACTCTTCTGCTTTTGTTAATTCCTAGTGCCAGAAGTTTCCCACCAAAGCGTCCCAGACATATGCAGAAATAATTTCTTAGTAACAATCATGTCTCAAGTACCAGGTGCAAATCTTCAGTTTGAGTCTGAGAAGAGTATCAGTTCCCAGACAAGTACAAAACCAATGATTTTGCCTTCAGAACAAGTAATCTAAGCATTGACTTTTTCATCCTGTCAGGTGCTGCTTGGAACATACTCAGAACATCATCCTACAACTCTGCAATATTTACCCCCAAAACCGTTTAATTTGGCAAAATCAGATGCTTTCACTAATCATTAAATGTCTGTAAGCAGATTGATTTATTATTTTTGGAGGGACAATTTTCTGGATTTTGTTCATTTGTTTGTTTTTGGTTGGTTGGTTAGTTTTTTATGTTTGTTTGTTTGTTAAATAGGTATGAATGTTTTTCATACAGTTTGACCTGTTCTTTTACACAGGTTCTATCACAGTACTTGAAATTATTTGGAGAAGATGTTATATTGTTGAGGTTCCTTAATATACTGAAAGGATAACAGCTTTCAACAAATGCCTGCTGGTACTTATAGTCAGATTTCCAGAAATATTTTTAGATGATAAAATTCCATTCCTGCGAGCAAGTCTGCAAAATTCATGTAAAATGAATTAAGAAAAATGCTGGGCAATTTTTCTCTTCTGTACGAGTTTTTGCTCTCAATTATTTCAACACTTCTTATGGCAAACACTGTGATATTTAAAATTGTTGGGACACCCCGAGTGCCAGTGGACTTTGATGACTGTAATCTTACAGAAAAGCACTATAATTTCCATATAGTTTTAGATTTGGCCATCATCAAACTCTTCTTCTAAAGTGGTAAGAATACATCAGAACTTCAAAAAATAACTTGATCACAACCTACCAGTTATGGTGAAGAACTTATTGGTGCTTCAGGACTTATCTTAGTACAGAGCTTAATCAGTACCTAAAAAAGAAGTCTGGCAAGCAGGTATCTTTTTGATCTGAGGTATTCTGTCTTTGGACTAGTGTCACTGAAGGATAAAATAAACTAGCACTTTTTCTGAAAGGAAAGAAAAATGAAAAAGTTTTAGACATGGATGTCATGGTTTTGTGATTTTTGGTTCTCAGTATTCCACATCATAACATCATGTGGGGCACTGTGAGTTTAACTGTTAATGCTCAAGTTCTGGGTACCTGCCCGGAAGAGAAGAAGAACTACATTCCCCAGGGGACTTCGAAGTCACAGAGAGGAGATATAACTCCTGGCAAGGTCACCTGATTCACTCTTTTTCATCTGCTCTTCTTCGTCTGCTCTTCTTCGTCGGCTCTCCTCCTGTCTCCCTGCTGCTTAACTGGACTGCGCATCTCAACTCAGCATTGCGGTGAAGCCTATCCACCTTTCGAACGTTCTCTCTCTCTCATTATATTTGATTTATTAGCTTCAATTCTAATTATATTGTATTATGGTGTGTTATCTTGCATTCCAATACTGTATTTAGTAAATTAGTTTGTTTCTCCTCAGATCGTTGCCGCTGTTTTAAATTATTTTGGGGTCCCCTGTTCCCTTTTTCCAGAGACACGGATTTTGCAAAATCCTTCCACCCCGCTAGTCACAGAACTGGGCCCATAAACTGTTGACAATGGATGATTGTTTAATATTTCAAAAGCTAAGCAGCATAAAATGGCAGGTAGTATACTTAAAACAAAGAAGTAAGCTTCATGATTAGGCTTTGAATTTCTTGCTAAAGCACAGTATGGATGTTAAAGTGAACAAAGGGTGTTCAGAAAACAACCACATTAATGAAGAAAAAATCTACCAAAGTTCATTTAAAAGTAGCAAAAAAACCCACAGCGCTCCTGGCCCAGCACAGCTGTGCAGGCTGGGAGAGTCTCGTGGTGAATCAACATACTTGCCCTGTTGGCACAATTTTCTAAAACATTCTTTGTGGGTCACTCTTGGAGACACGCATCTTGACTATATAGACCTTTGATGTATAGAAGTATATCAGCTTTTAGGTAGACAGTGGTAGCTTTTAGGAATCTCACAAAAATGAACCTGCAGAGCAAGAACTCCATTATTTGCTATTACTGCAAATTACATTAGGATTTGCAACAGATTGGCTGCAGAGGTAATAACTTGGGAGTGGATTTTTGGTACATTCTACAAGTCCTATGCTGTGCTCCTGATATTCAAATCTCTTATCACAGATTGTCAGCTAGGTCAGTAAAGTGAAGAGAGGATTTCCTCCTGCTCTTTTTTTTCAGTGCAGTCCTTTTTACCGTAGAAAATGAGTGGAGGAATCTCTAGCAGTTCGACTTACTGACAATATGCCAATCAGCCATTGAGCTACAAGTAAAACAACTTCTTGAAAGACTACTTACGACTGCAATAATGAAAGCTGGAACATTCTTGGTCATATCTGCTCAACAGGTCTAAAAACATGTAAAAAGCAAAGACAAGTGTGAAAGCCTGGAGAAATAATCATGAAGGAAATTGTGCCTGTTCTGTAACTGCCTATATTTTAGGGTTGAGGTTAAAAACCACGACAGAGGAAGTGCCTTGAGAAATATGAACTTATGGCATTCATAGAAATTAAACTAGAATGGAACAGTGGGAAAAAAAGAAAAAAAGAAAAAAAAGGAAGAAAGAAAAAAAAAAATATCCAAAAACATATTCATCTCTTCTGCTAATAAAAAAAAAATGCAATGCTTATTCAATTGGACTTTGGACAGCCATGCAGATCAGGGGACATTATGATCTTAATTCTGGATAAGTTATAATAAAGAAATTAAAATAATATGTTCCCCTGAGAGATCGCTCCAGAAAGCAATTTCACAAATAAATCACCTGTTCAAGTGCTACATTGTTGTTATATACAGATAGGAAATGCAGAGAGTTTGCAAACTCTTCTCCTAATAGCGAGTGAAAAAAAAAGTGATTTTCCTTCTGTTGTGTGTTTAGTGTCACAGATGTTTTCATATAACTGTTCAGTTGTTCAAGAGTAACAATTTGGCGAACACAAGTTTGACATGGAAAATTCCACTTAAGATATTTATTATTAATTATTAATTATTACAATATTATTAATATTATAAATACTTATTATTATATTAATATAATATATTAATATTAATAATAATAATGATAATAACAAATATCCAGCCTCTTGTTCTTAAGACAGTTACAGAGGAGACTTAATACATCCACTGCAGAGGATGCATCTACTGATCCTAGTTTCCTCTATAAAGAAAAAGTCAAGTAGGGAGTGGTATTAAAAATAATTTAGTGCAAAGTATGTTACCACTAATAACCCAGCCATTCAGCCCAGTTGCCAGGGCTAGTCATTCCATCATTTTCCCGGGGACTGAGGTGATTCTGACCTGACAGTAATTTCCTGGGTCTTCCTTCTTGCTCTTTTTGAAGGTAGGGTTGACATTTGCTTTCCGTAAGCACTTATCCCAGTTGTCATAATTATTGGCATTGTTTGTTATTATTGACAGTGGCCACAAAACTAACTCAATCAACTTCTTCAACACTTATGTATTACCTTTGATCGTACTTTTCAATGAAGGAGACGACAACCACCTTACTCCCACTTTCACCGGAATGCCTCACTCACTCTAACATAAGTTTGTTTCACATGTTCAGATGAAGATATCTTCATTTGATATACAACACTAAGTAGAATGTCAGCTCACATCACAATCATAATTTATGGATCCTGCCAAGTATCCTTTTTTCAAACTCCTGAAAATCATAAAAATCATAGAGTATCCTTAGTTAACTACACATAGTGACGTTTTAATTGGAGATAAAAATGGACTGAAAATGCATAAACTAATTCATTCTGACTTAGTAACTCTTTGAAAAGCTAGAGATTCTTTATCAATATTTGCTGGTGAGTTTGGGGAAAGATGACATTTACTCAATAACAATTGAAACTTTATACTGTATACTTTACCTATTGAAAGTACTTGTAACAGTACAGTGTTGTTTGCCCTTACAATAATTTCAATATAATGTTGACCAAAGCAAATGAGAAAAGAAAGTAGAGAATATAGTCATACAGCCATAATTCCAGTGTATTACACTCAGAATATGAGAGTGAAAACACAGTGATATTTCTGTTGCACTCCTGTTTAACTTTTTATTCTATTCTCTGTTTGTACTGCTTCATTTCTTTTGTAGTTTGATGATTTATGAATTTTATTTAAAAATGTAAAAGCATACACTTTAAAAAGTCAGATTTCAGTGCTATGTGTGCTTTATAATGCATAGTCTGTAACCTCCATTATCATTAATGGGAATTATAGGACAGTGTAAAATATATAAATCCTTTTCTGCATCAAATGTGTGATACACACATATATCATTTTAAATTTTGCATCTAGTTTATAAATGCTTTTCAAATATCCATATATTAAAACCTGCTGTACTTCATTTTGAACTAGAATAAAAATAGAGATTTTTATCCCAGTTATTCTTCTTTTCTTTAGCAAAGCTTATGGGAAAAAAATTAATAACTTTAGTGATACTATACGAGCAACAAGGAAGACAGCTTTACCTATTAAAATTTCTTCTGCCGCCATATCTTTAAAAGTAGAATTTATAGGACAGAGAGGTGCTATCTTTTTACATTTTACATTTACATTACATATTAAAGCACAGAGAAATGAAGATCCTGACCTAGGAATTATTCACATTGATTAAGCACTGTAAAACCTAAAAATTCAAAATCAACATTTAAAGATGACATGTGAAATCCTTGAGTTTCTTAAACAGTCTACAGAGAGAGCTTGGAATTCCTAAAGGAAAATTCTGACTGCCCTCTAGAGATGCCCTCCTCTCTGTCTTCAGTGTGCCACAAGTTAATATTTTTGAGCATGTGAACAGCACAGTTTCATACCAGCAACCAGTTGCTGAGTGACAAATCCTGTTCTGAAAGATGATGTTGAGGAGAAAAGGATGAAGCAGAGCACCTCTTGCACAGTAGTCTTGTGGTTCTGTTACTCAGTTAAAATTAGAGTCCTGGGCTAACTTCCTCTCCTTTACGATATTTCAAACATACTGCTCTTCCTCCCAGAAGTCAGCCTTCATCAAACACCATATCAGTCATTCTGGAGTTTAAAGGGATATTCCCATCTCCATCTGTTCAAACAACTGATTTTCACAGAAAATTAAATATTGACTTTCAGCCAAGAGATTAGGTCTCCCATTTGAAAGGCAGGGATGACAAACAACTCACCTTGTTCCCAGTGAAGTCTCAGAGCAGTAGACCATGTTCTTAGCGGAGGGTAAGAAATATTTTTTTTGTTGTCATTCATACAAAAGCATCTAGAAAAGACAAAAGCCATCTTTCCCTTTCTACTCTTTGCTGAAAAAGATACTTCATAAAAATGATATATGTGGCTAGGCATTCCTTAAGCAAATAACAACATAACCAGAATCTCCCCTTTTTGACTGCACTGCGAAGCCTATACTTTATCAAAGGGAAAAGGGTGGAGGGGACAATCTTTTGACAGGAAGAAGATAGCAATAATTTTGATAGAAATGATCAAAGAAAATGTGAGACCACACATCCCATAGATCAAGGCCGTGTTCCAGCCTAACTAAGCACATTTTTTTGATATTTGAAATCAATTTTTTCTCTCCTTCAATCAATCCCCGTGCAGTCAGGACTCTCATTTCTGAGTTGTTAATTTGCCTATGGCAGAACAATGGACTAGAGGATGTTCATTCTACCCTGAGCTGCAAATTTTAAATTGAATACTGCCTTTGGGAAAAAAAAAAAAAAAGTCAGAATACTTATATTCAATTGGGAATCCAACTGAGTAATATGCTTGTACTAATTGTGGAGTAAGAAACTGAGCTAAGGATTCCGTTATCCAAAATTATTTATCTAGCCACAATATTGTTTTTTTTTAATTTTGTTTTGTTTTGTTTTTGTTCTCCTTCCTTGTCAAAATTGATATTTGAGAATTTGAAGAGAAACAAAACTAAACTCCTTTTAGGTGGAATATATTTACATTATTTGTTTTGAACATCAAGCCTGTCAGTTCTGGTATTTAATAATTTCTTATATATAAGCTCCTATAAAAAATTTGATTCATTAGTACTTGATACAGACCTACACACAAAGTACCATTACAAATGGTAACCACACACTTTTTATCTTATCCATAATGAAATCATATTATTACAGATACATTGAAATTGTTTTGTCGAATGAATAAGGCTATGGTCATTCACTGAATGCTATTCAAACTGTACTTCCACCTGCTCCAAATTAACTCTACTGATGGATATTTTTTTGCACTGATGGTTTTTCCTAGCTACCTCTAGCTATAGTTAGTCAATGAAAATGGTCTTTCTCTGTGCCGGGAAAATGTTTTATACTCCAGCCATAGCTCTTTTTCCTTGTTAGCGAAAAACCTTTGACTGATAAAATCACAGTAAACTAATGATCAGAAACCCATTCAGGAGCACCCATGACCATTATTCCTCTTAAAAAATAAACAAACAAATATTAAAACAAAACAAACAAAAAAATCTATCCAAATAAGCAAGGCACAACAGCCAAATTATTCAGATTTTTAGTGCATATTTAAAAGTTGGAAATAACTAGCAAGTATGAAAAATATATGCTCTTGGAATTTTACAAATTGCTTTGTTGTCATGAATCGAAAGCAATAATTTGAAAATTGTAAAAACAAAGTTGTTCAAATTATCATTTTGCTTTTGATTTTTGATATTGCATTGTAATGTAGAAGTTGTATAGAAAAATCTAGCCTTTGTCGATACTAAATCTTTTACTGAGCTTAAAAGGCTACAGTAAACTCACATTCTGTTCCTTTTCAGGATGGTTGTATGAAAGAAAACAGGGAAAGCAGACAAAAAAAAAGAAGTTGCAGAGAGTCAAATGGAAGCATCAGGAAAAAGAATACAATTATGCAGTTTACTCGGAGATATCTATATTTTTTCCTGATGTTCATCCTTTTTATTATTTTACTACAAATTTAATTATATTCATATTATTCCTTTATTAATTTATATTTAAAAACGCAAGTAATTTCTTCTATGTAGGAATCAATGTTCAGAATAAGGCTCAAAGATTCAGTATTTTGACTGTTTCTGTTCAGAACTGCATTTTTACAAAGAAACCAAAAAGAAAGGAAAACAGAATCCCAGGCTCTCAAGATTCTTCAGTATTTATTATGTAAATATTTTATGGGAGCAATATACTGATTTACTATAATAGTGTATAGCACAGTTTACAAAAGGTTTTATGGGTCAGATTGTGAACTCATCTAAGCAGAGTGGCAAAATCGGTGTTAAAAGATGGATACATCTGGCTGGAGATCACGTGTCTGCTCACATCACTGAGCAGGAACTTATACAAATAAGAAGTGAAATGGAAAATCAAAAGCTCAGAGAAGATATGGCTGGATTTTCATCCTGAAATTGTGAACTGACAATTGATTTTACAGTTAGTGGAAAACATAGGTAATCTTGCATGACTTGCTTACAGCACTGTGGAGCAACAATTCCAGTCCCAGCAGACATACACCAGCAGTTACTCAGAAGCATAGTGCGGTGCTATACAAAGCTATATTACTTCTATTTCTCAATCCAGTGTGGTAAGAGTTAGTTTAGCTGTCTTCCCCTTGCTCTGTTGAAGCCCAAGTTTTCTGATAGACTGTTCTTGGAAGCTAAGGTAGAAGTTAGGGACATGGCATATGTCAGTGCAGGCATTTCAAGAGTTGTCAAATATTGCTTGAGTAAATAAGTTTGTATCTCCACAGCCTCTTTTCACTTTGAGGATCACAGATAAATATGCCTTTTAAAAGCTGAGCTGAAGAAGAGACAAGAAATGCAGAGAGACTTGAACAAAGTACCTAGAGTAATTTATTATTAACTAGGATCAGCATTATGTGCTTTCCTAGTGATAACAGGCCAGTCTCTACCATTACAGGAATCAATCCAAACAGCCTTGCAACAGGGTTGCAGAGGCATTTGTCCGTATAGAGACAGTAAGAGACGGCATCCAAGTGCCATCTCCAGACAGACAGCTTTTTCTCTATGTTTCATCTCAGGGCTTAAACTTCTCAAGCATTTGAATTCTTTCAGTTTAAGGAGTTTCACATTTTGTTGTCATATTGGTTAGTTATTATTATTTATACCAGTAAGGTCAAAACAGTACAAACCATAGAATATAAATTAGGCTGAGCCATACACTTAGAAATTTAAGACCAGATGACTGGCTTTGTAAAACAGGAGAAATCTGGACAAGGCTCACCTTTTAGCTGCTTTTTACATGCTGGCTTGTTAAGTGCTTTAGTTGTATGAATGTTTGAAAAGATGATGGAGATAGCCTATTTGCTTATGTGTTTCAGGGAGTAAGACTGCCATGTCAAAAGGACAAATGTAGCAAAGTAAAGAAATGCAGAAATTTCATGAGGAGTGATGTAGGGTAGGTTAAGTGAAGAAACAGTAAAAAAGGAAAAGCTTTGAAGAGTAGTGAGAGAGAACAACAAATACAGAAAACCAATTAAATCTATCCTGATTAACATCAAAGAAATGGCAAAGTGTCACTTGTGTTTATATGAAGAGAAGCTAACATATATGATCAAGAAGTGCACTCATATAGTGTCAGTGCAGTTCACCTGCAGCATCAGAATCTGGCAAAGAAATTTCATTCTGTGAAGGCAAGGTTTGTCTGTAAATCTATATACCTCTTGCTGTGTTTCCCCCCTCAGCTTCATTCAAATATTCAAATATCGGGTAAAAAAAAAAACCCGTTGCAGAAAACTGCATTACTATGTACCATGGCACTCTGGAAATCCATGTACCAATCTACTTAAAATGTTGTTACATTCAGCTTTTAGAAAAACCCTCAGTACTTCCTATCCCATGCCAGCTTTGCAAAAACAGCTGTGTAGTTGTTTTTTTTTTTTTTTTCTTGATAATGTACTAGTTCTTTTCTAGACAATCACATAAATGCATTTAATTCTGTATGCTATATGATAAAAATAACAAATTTTAGAAAGAAAAAGATTCTGTCCTTCAAGTCTGGTTTCCTAGAGTAAAACGCAGACTTCTCTGACAATAAATATGGCTTACTGGTAAACTTATTATTATAGATGGCATTTTTTACACTGAATTTGGTAAGTTGCTACAGGGTTGCGAAGAACTGATGAAAAAATTTATCTGTAGCAAGACATCTCTCTGGTGAAGAAGGTATATATTAAATGGTCAGATAGTTTGGTAGCTAACAGAATAAAAAGACACATTCCCATCTATTGACTTTACTCAACAAGGACAAATGAACTTATCTCTGGCAGAGAATGAGGTCATAGCTACAATCCAATTATAAATAAATTAAGCAAATACTTTTTAAGTGGTTACAGAAGGAGTAGAAGATACTTACGAGCAATCAAATGTTACAGGTACCTTATGCAAAATTCTATTGATGTGAATATATTTCTGCCTTCTCATACTTGCACTGTGCTTAATTATTTTGCCACTTATGTAACAAGCTGCAAACACGTATGTTGCTCCAAATGTTATGCCTCCTGTTTATTTCCATGGATTCCACAACAGCTACAAAGAGTACAATAATACTATTTTATAGAGCACATTCTCAGCTACAAAACACAGTTTTTCAACTTAATCACAACCATTACTATGTACTTTTGCCAGCGATGAACAAGGGACTGTACACTGTGCTTGTAAAAATCTGCAGGGCTAGTTGGAACGTGGATAGTCTATCATGCCACTGTCACCACCCCTGAAACACAACATGCACTGCCTCACATTCGCTGTTTGGTCTCCAGAAATGCCCAGCAAGCATCAGTAATGTCAAGTGACATTTTTTCTTCATGCAGGAATTCTATGACACACCTTTACTTCATCCATACTACCAAGTCAGATCCTGTTCTGTCAGACTCCCCTTCTTCTACTGTCTGTCACGCTGCAACAAAATGAAATGCAATATTGGTGGGAAGATTCAGCATTTACTGCCATACCACCAACATCCCCCTCTGATGTTGTAGCCCAATATAATAAACTAGGAGACATTACTTTTGGGGCAACCCTTGTATATGGCCAATCATCTAGCACTTCTGTAGAGAATTCATAGTGAAATCTCTTGGGTTTTTGATTTCAAATATATTTTTCAATTATGAGAACAATTCCTAAGCTGATCTTGGGTTTTAGCAAAAGGAAAACCAAGGAAAAGGACAGAATTAGAACTTCATTTTCCAGATGTGGCAGCAATGTAGTATTCATAGATTTTCTAACAAACAGGACATACTCTGTGTCATATATTAATACCGCTTTACTTAGATACACATTTAGAGCAAGATCTATGACTATCTGATCGTGATTCAAATGTGAGTTTGAAGTTTTTTAATGGCACTTGATTTAAAAATCTAAAACCAGAATAAATAAGTATATATTTATATATGTATAATAAAGGTCTTCATCACATTTCTTTTAAATATTCTTAGAAACACAGATTTACTGCTAACAAGTTATGATTAATTCAGATGTCTGATATTTGATTAAAAGAAAATTATCTTTTGGAGTTTAGATAGGAAAAATTATTACTGCACATATGGAGATAGATCTGTGAGTTTTTATGTGCTTTAGGTTCCTAGTATCTTATAACTACAATCCTTTTATGTACAATGATTAAAGGAAGCAAACATGACTTTTCATGGTTCAGAAGTGTCTGACATTGTCTCTGCTCAACTAGCTGCCATCTCCTGCAGATTACTGTGCCACTGGAGAACTGCAGGAGTTGGCAGCAAAGAAGAGCCCTCCAAAATCCTGAAGTTGTTTCCCTGAAGTTGAATAGACAGATGTTTCTGTTTAGAAAGCAATTTAGATGTTATGTTCCACAACCATTAATTATAATACACTTCAGCCAGCCTAGAGAAAAGATACTGACCTGTTCATCATCTAGCAATTACCTTCCTCCGCTTGAAACTAAGAATCGGGTTGTCAACTGAATGTCAAAAGATTATCTTCAGTCTTTTTCATCTTTTAATCTTATTCTGAATGATATATATTGCCTCACTAAACACTAATTCAGATCTCTTCTAGAGGCTATTAATCTGTCTCCATGCTTGCTCTACTCAGTCCATAGCCTGGTATATAATTTCTTTGTCAGAAAAGTCAAATAGATTATAGAATTGCATTTAAATAGCTATTCCATTGCTGATCAGGAATGTCTGGATTTGTGATATCACACTTAAATACACAAAAATATATACATAGTAGATTTCTGTAGTTACTAATCTCTAGAAAACTGTACTCTATAAGACAAATGGTTAGCCCTTGTTAAAATAATTAGAGAATATGACATACTACTTAGGAATGCTTTCCTGACACTCATGTGCCAGTGTTGGACGATCTTTTGCATCAGAGAGAACAAATCAGACACTGAGTGACATGATTTCCTATTGATTTCTTATTTTTGTGTCCAAGTCTTTTAATCCACCTTGAGCAGTATAAGACAGGAGAAGGAAGCTGTTGTACAGGTTAGAAAGTATGTGACCTCTTTCAAAGGTGATTGATTTCCTATTAGTATATGATTTTCACATTGTTAGGCAGTTCCTTACATATTAATTGTGTTGGGACTGACAAGTTCTGCAGCTGCTGGAGTGGCATGTTGAATCTCATTTGGGACATGGCTTGCTCATTTCTACTGTGTCATTTCTACTTGCTCATTTCTAATAGTTTTACAAGGTGGATTTTAGTAACCTCTGTTTTTGTAAGCACTATGAAACTAGCCCTTAGTTTTAAATTATGCATCTGTTAATGTCACATACTATGTTTTCTGCAATAAGAATTAGCAAGGCCAAAAAGCTATGCTCCCTTTATCTCTTGCTCATAAAATATTCAGATTCAATTAAAAAACTGTATTGATCAAGGTGGAAAGGATAACCCAAGCATTATTATAGCTCAAGGGTAATGATAATTGTCACATATTAAGCTACATAGTATAATGTGGTGATATTTCTCTTAAAACACACACACACAAACACAAAAATAAAAAAAAACACAGAAAACACCAAAAGAACAGTGCTCCTCCAGTAATCTTTCTGAGATTTGGGCTTGCTTCTGTTTTATGTTTCAGTTTGTTTGTTTGTTTTCACGAAAACACAGAATGCCACAGGTCTAAAAAGCTCACACCAGTATGTCAGGTGAAGATTTATAGAATTACAGTGATTAAAATGGAAAAGCGTTTTACAATAAACTCAAACATCTGCCAAGTGTCAATATTTACTTATAGGCAGCTTTGGAAATCTTGCAGAAAAATAGATTATTCTTCCTCTCCTGCCTTCTTTTTCACTGAAATCAATATTACAAAAATAAAAAGGAGAGAAATTATGTTTGGCTGTTCTCTTTCAAGATATTGTTGTTCTGATTCTAAACAGTGATAAAGGAAAATGATGACCTTTTACTATTTATTTCATTATTGATCTATCTAAACTCCATCTGTTCATTCTATGGTCAGCTTTCAGCTGTTAATAAGGAACTGACCCCATGCCTACATTTGATGGCTGTGTGTATACAGCTGTGCTTGTTTAAACCATGTTGGCATGCACTGCATATCCGTTGAAATAAGATTTTGCTTTTGAGTTATCTATGTTTTTTAATTTTTTTCCCCCATTTTATAATCTATGTTTTCCTTGGATGCAATTATTTATTTTGATACAAGTGTAGAATCTTCCTTCACCACAAGCTACAAGAACTACATTATTTTGTATTATAAGACAAAAGAAAGATCAGTTGTGAATCTAAACTTTAATTTTGTCTTCTTTTCTTTTGAAAATATATCAGCTTTAAATAAAAAATGAATGAACAGCAATAGTAGCACTGTTTGGATGAACATATGTAAATATTCTATTTTTTTTTAAAGAAGGGGTTTTTTTCCCCCCCTTTTTTGGAAGAAAAGGATTATGTTATTGAGTATTAATTTTTAAATAATTGGATAGATCAGGTACCTAAGACTTATTTTATCTTAAATTCTCCAGTGACGTCTGTTCAAGTGGTCCCAAATGGATAGCTCTCAGATAGAGTATTAGCAAACATTAGCGAATACAGTGAAGCAGGACTGCTGTTTATCTGTCTGCTTGCAAGACTGAAATAAACTATTTTATGCAGAACAATAATAATTTGCACCAGTGGTGGTGATCCACTGTCACTGTGGTCATTGCTGAAACTCACCACCCACCACCTCACTGTGCTCACAGCCTCAGTTTGGTGTCCATAAATATTCAGAAAGATTGATGAATAAAATGGATACAATTTTTTTGCTCTTATTTTTCAACTTGTAAAAATCTACACGGTTATTCAGAACATAGCTTGTCTATCATGTGGCTGTTGCCACTCCTGAAACACATCAACTACAGCCTTGCTGAGTTTACTTACACTGTTTGGTCTCCAATAATGTTTAGCAAGCAAGGTTTTCAGACAGTGATTTTCCATATATCCTATTTTAAAGAACTACATATCCTGGCTTACTTCAGAATATCCTATTTATCTTAAGAGAAAACAAGTAATAGATTACTGCTTTCCAATGTATGACTTTGAGGAATAGTAATGTAATGACAGTTACTAAGGTCAGAGTAGGCATCACAAAGAATCTTTAAGTTTTGAATTTGCCGAAAGGATCAAATAATTATTATAGGAAAATCTAAGCAACATTAATGCACTGAGTACTTTCACTGCAATTAAAAAGGCAAGAAGAACTTTGTATTCCTAGAGGGAATATCAAAGTAGTTGATATTGTATCCATGCAAGATATAAACTGAGCATTATTTACAATGGTGTGTATAGCATTGTTCCCATATTTTAGCAAGGGTATTAATGTTCCTGATGAGAGACTGTGTATTACATTAACATGTAGATTATGTGCTAAAGATTTATGTAATAATTAGAATTGCAGAAATAAACTTTAGTAAGCTTCTTTAATTAAAGACAATTCTTTTAAAAGCTAATCTTACAAACCAGCTGTTAGAAGCAACCGTGAAACATATGCAATGTAAATTTGCACTTCTACTGATTACAAGAACTCCAAGTCTATTATTTACCACACCATATTAAAATACAGATTTTAGACTCTAAGCAGCCTAAAGTTCTATGACTGTTGCTGGAGAAGGAAGACCAGCTCAATGACATTATTACATTAAAGCAGGTAGTAGGTGTGAACACAGGTCCCTAACTGACACCCAAATCTAACTCACAGTACAGATATATGACAAGATTCCTCACGAGCTATCTTTGAGTAAGAGACTGTTAATGAAGAGGAATATTGTAAATAATTTTACACTATTTGCATCTACTTATTCTAGGGAAACTGAATTAGTTGAGATTTATTATTTCTTAAAAGCAAAAGAGCAGTGTCCATCTTGCTTTCTACTTGGAAAAGGGGCCTTCAAATGGTATCGGAAAATAGAGTATTCACTGGTTTTCCAGAAGAAAGCATCTATATATGAGAAGAGAAGAGAAGAGAAGAGAAGAGGAGAGGAGAGGAGAGGAGAGGAGAGGAGAGGAGAGGAGAGGAG
>NW_024962334.1:25526168-25557501 GCF_019238085.1 Lagopus leucura | reverse complement strand
CCTTTTTTTTTTTTTTTTTTTTTAATCCTTGCAGATTATTTTCAGTGAGTATTGTAAAGGACCAGAATTTTTGGTCAGTAGAAAAAACACCAGCAGATTTTCTTTCCTGTTGTCCAAGACAGCACCCATTTCTTCTAATCATTGGTACAACTATCTTTCTGAACTGTTTGCAAGTTATACAAAGAAGAGTGGGTCCAGCATCTATAACTTAAACTTTAATGACATCTACTAAATTCCTCTTACTGAACTTACTGAATTAGTGGATGTCTTTATAAAAGGAATATAAAAATATGAGATTTTATGTTCCCCTTTACTCATGTGCTTTGGATAGCAGTACCTGTTTCGGCCTACATATTACTAATCACCATAATCTAATAAGCTCACAATAATTTAGTTGTTGAAAGTAGAAAGGTCACAAAATAATTTGTGTAGGTGAAATTCAGGAATACTTATTCGTAAAATACCAGATGTAAAGCCACGTGGAACTGAATTTTTTGTTGCATGCTTTAAAGGAAACACCTGTTGAAGTGATGACAAAAGAAAGCAGATATTACTGAATTTTTACTTGCTATTGCTCTTCAAAATTTTGCCTCACAACCAGGAATATCTTTTTCCTGATCTGCAAACTGCTGAGTGCTTCAAGTATAGTGGATGTTTTTGGTGATCTGGAGTAAGGCTTCACTAGAATAAAGGTTGATACATAGGGAACAGTGTTTAATTCTATACCTGTAATTAACTGTGAACCCCAAAATTAGCATACATATTTTTAATTACAATTGCAATAAAAAGTAGTGAGAAATATAGAAGTTGTCGTTTACTTAATTAATTTTACTAACCATTCCTAGTTATAATTTACATTATGCATGAAGCCACAGACAAAGTAGATTATTTAAGTTTTGCTTTTTCATTATTCTAACCTATGCCTTCTGGGCCTACGCTTTAGAATAAGATGACAAAATATAATGTTGATCATATTTTCTAGTAGTGAATATAATTGAAATTAATAAGAAAATGGAGTGAATACTCTTTATGCTCAAAATATTCTGGAGAAATTTAGATTATCCAAGATTCAAGACAATATTATTTAAATAATATATGTTAAGCAGTGAAACAGTGTGTAAATTTAAAGTGATAACAAAAATATGGATAGGATAGCTTTTGTACTGAAGATACTTATGTCAAAGAAGCCTACATACATGTATTCCTTCCTGCAATATCATCTGTTAAGTTGTAATTAGTAATTTGAAATAAGAATATTTGGTCTTTCCAGATGTCTCCATTTTCTTCGTGGTCAATGGAGAGTCAAAAAGATGCCTAATATCCAAGAAAATTGAACAGATTTGGGGAACAGGATGTTTGTCAGACTTCACTTGTGAAAACCACAAATGCAAAGACAAAAACAAACACACAAACCAACGCAGTAAATGTAGCTTACAGCAGCTGCTCAGAAAATTGCTTAAATAGGTTTTAAGCAGTAAGAAATTATCTGCAGGCATGCCTGATATATGTACATTCATCCTGAATCCAGTTTTAGAGTGCCTAGGACAAGAACGATGTGGACCTGCTAGAGAAGATCTGGAGGAGGGCCACAAAAAGTGATCAGAGGGCTTTAGCATCCGTCCTATGAAGAAAATCAGAGGGATTTGGGCTAGTTCAGCCTGGAGAAAAAAATACTCTGAGGAGACATTATTTATAAAGCAGCTTATATTAAAGACTCAGGAAGAATTTGCGTTCTGTAGTGACAGGACAAGAGGCAATGGTTTTAAACTGAAAGAAGTTAAATTTAAATTAGATACAAGGAAGAAATTCTTTACTTAGGGGGTGGTGAGACACTGGCACAGGCTGTCCAGAAAAGCTGTGGATACCCCCTCCCTGGAAGTGTTTAAGGTTATTTTAGATGGGGCCCTGAGCAAACCTATCGTCACATTAAACAGCAACATCCTGAGTGATGCCGAGTTTGGAGCTGAAAGACCAATTACATTTGATATATGAAATATGACAATTACTGATTCACAAATGCAGCTTTAGTGACTCTAGTCATTACATACCTTTGTTCTGAATGGTGCGAAATTCTCTCCACTTTTAAAGGCACAGGCTAAAAAAAATAGAGCACATGCTCAGTAAGGGATGGTTGCACATAGGAAGTATGTAGGGTAGCTTTTGGAATAGAGGTGTGTTTTGGTATTGTCATGAGCAAAGTTAATTCAAAGGACAGCATTCTGCCAAAAAAATCACAGATTTTCAGCCTGGGGTAGCCAGTAAGAAGTTTATAAGTACCTTGGTATCACCAAGTTCCCATCCCAACATTGCTCTTCTTAAGAGTCAGTATACCAAATTCTCCTGATGCTGCCAACACCTGAGGTTGCCTAGGGAACTATTATAGGTCATAGATCATGGCCTCAATCTCCATGACACTGTGCTGTTTTTGTATTCCTAGGAAAAATCTGTACTTTAAATTCTACTGAAAAAAGTACACCTTAATTTCCAAACCTGTAGCAATTATTCCATACTAATCTAGTGGATGGTAACCCTGTCCATCGCAGAAGGGTTGAAACTAGCTGATCTTTAAGGTCCCTTCCAAACCAAACAATTTTAGGGTTTTGTGCATTTTCATCTTTTGAGACTCTAGAGTGTAGAGCGTTGTTGAAGGGTACACTGGAACTAATGTCTGTGTGCAAACAACCAATCTTCATGTTTTGATCACTTTGAACACCAGCCAAAGCGTAACCAACCAGTGGATTGGATTAGATTATTTTTTAAAGATGTCTTTCAAATAAAACCTTTATATGGTTCAGTGATAAAAGTTTAGTAGGGACAGTTCCAAACCTGTAAAAGAACAAGCTGATCAGAAGTAAGCCCTCACCTGAAAAGTGTCACTGTCTCACTTACAATAGCTGTATAATCCTTGACAAAATTAGATATGTTAGGAAAATGTCTCCAGGGCAAAGAAATTTGAAAGACTTTCACATAGATTAAGAACTGTTATACTTGTGAATTAAGACACGAACAAAGCAAAAGCTAGTCTAACTCATTTTTTACAATTTGTTTTCTAACATAATTATGTACCTTGTACACAGCTTGTAGATGTACTAAATACAAGGACAGGAGGTCATTGCAACTTTTTTCCTTCTTTCGGTCTAAATCAGTTGTATATGCTTAGTAAACACTTCTAGAAGCATGGTGAAATTAAGTGAACATTAGTTGTAGTGTTTTGTATTTTCAAACAATGAAAATATTTCTATTAATATTTAGAAAACTTGGACGTACTATTTGAAGTCTATCATATTTATGGAAATAGAAGTTTTCAATGCCTAATAAAATGGAAGAATAAAAGTTGGGTACAGAATTGCCTGAAAATATTGAAGTCTAATATACTTCTAAGGTATTGTTGTGAGAGAACTTGCATTGAATTTAGTCAAGCACTCTCAGGAAATCTTTTGAGGAGGGAGAAAGCTAATCAGGGTATTAAACAACAACAGCACACACAGAAAAACCCACACACTACATCAAGCACATTAAATATTAATTGAGAAACATATTATGAATTCATGAATGAGTAATAGAAAGTAATGATTACTTCTCTGGCTTCTATTAAAAATATTTGCTTATCAATACTTTCATGTTATGGCAATATCAGTCTATGTATTTACATTGTTCCCTGACACTGTGATACAGAAGAAAACACACATTCAAAATCTGCCTTGTGGTATGCCATGGAAAAACAAGTGACAAATTGTTTAAACGTCCTCTTACAAAGCACTGTAATCCTTTCTCTCTAATCAGATTTTTTACCTTTCTCTAAAAAGATGATTTGTAGTCACTCTTGTGCACTGGGAAAAGTTGTAAACCCACCTCTTTAACCGTAAGGATTTCACCAGTAACACTACTAGTGCTGTAGATATATTGTAACCAGAAAACCCTGGAGATAAAATGGCAGAGAACAGGGATTTTGTATTTCAGGAATTAGAGCTGACATTTTAACGGGTATCTCACTTCACCAGTGCTTGATAACAACTGTACACAGGCATAAAATCTATCCTGCTGTACATGATCTCGGTACCTTCCTGTGCCATGGCATTCCAGGATGTTCACTGGCAGCATAACTGTGTTCATAGCTGCCAGCTTATTCAGGCTGGTATTTGAGCCTGTGCTACACCCTCAAGTGAGCATCAGTTTGGGGGGCTCAGATTCTTCATTTACTTCAGATGTATTTATTAATGATACACAGATAAGACAGTTCTTGTTGCTTTTAAGCAAGCTTTCATGCATACCATCAGAGAGGAAAACACAGAAGGGAGCAATACTTTAAATACATGCATGCATGCATACAAAGAAATATAACTTCTTTTAAATATTGTCAGCACTGGTAAGACAGAAGGTTTTTGTTGTTGTTGTTTGTTGATTTGGTTTTTGTTTTGTTTTCTTTTTCTTTTTTTGGGGGGGGAGAGGGGATGGGGAGGTTCTGGATAATATGTAGTTGCAGAAAAAGACTACTTAGGACATACTAATTTCAAAATACCAGAAAACTTGATTACTACAGAACATGTTTGATTTATGAGAGAACCACAGTGAACCCCTATTTTGATTTAAGCAGAATTCAAAATGAGTGCTAAGCAATCTCTTGAGCACCTAGTCACTTAGCTATTGAGAGTTATTGTCTTGGATTTTTTCCTTATTACTCTTTCTGAATATTCTGATGAAATTCAGTTAGTCTCTCCCTGATGACAACAGTACTGAGGTACAGACTTCAAAAAGGATTTCGTACACACACCTCCACTCCTTCCACCTTGCCTGGATTAAATCATTAATTAGAAAGGTCCTTTTCATTTAGATATTAAATCTGCTGAAGAGCCCCCAGAGCTGGATAAGGGTGCTGTCTGCAGATAGTGGGAAAGTAAAGCTGGGTGTTATCTTCATAGAACTGATGCTGGCGTCCATGTTATTTTTATAATCTTCTCAATTTTAAAATACATAGGAGTCTACAGGTAAGTAAGATCAAGGTAGAGGATTAACTGCCTAGTGGGCTCTTTGAGATTAATTTGAGGAGAGATGGCAGGATTTATTCAAATCTTTCTACTCTAGAAATGTATTAAAACTCCTTATTATTAGTTATGCATATTTGGGGCCTACTGATATACCTTGATTTGATACACCTTGAGAGCACTCCATTGATTTAAAAGGTTATATCATTGCTTGAAATATAAACAAACTGTCTCTAGTCTTATGTTTCTATGCCCAGTATTTCAAACACCACAGGAATAAAAAGCATAGTAGTGTAGACATTTGCCCACTGTCAACAGAGCAATTTTTATTCCAAAGATAAAGTAGCTGCATACAGACAGCATAATGCTACTGTTACCATCCATTTATAGGGTCAAGTTTATACTGAGCTGCTTTTCTGTAGTCACATAAAATCTGAACATTTTCCCCTATGGTGCTATAAAGCATTTATTTTGCATCTCCCATCAGGAACTTCAGCAGACACTAATTAACTCTACAGAGAAAAATTCTATAAAAATAACAAGAAATTAATAGCAATGAAGCAGATATTTTTCCAGAAGAAGCCATACTGAGACAGCTAATGTATTATTGCTAAGCTGTGAATTTAACTCATTGGTCAAAAAAATTTAATGATCCAGGGAATATCACTACAAATCTCTTTTGGAATAAGGAAAGGAAATCTATGCACAAGTGTTTGTGTGCTCCCAGACTGGAATCTCCTGCATCACTCTGTCAGAACAGAGAGCTGTTACAGATTTTTATTGATTGATTGATTGATTTTAAGAAATTGTGAACTCTTGCATTTGTAAATAACTTAGTTTGTAGAAGGAGCACTTTTCTGATTTCTTTTAATATTTACTTTTGTCCCTACATCTCTTTCACAGTTCTCTCACCTTTTGTGGGATCTCATTTCACTGCATACTGCATTCACATTTTTTTGTTGTTGTTGTCCCAGTATTAGTATTTGAAGATAATCTATTTCGTATTTTCCCAGGCTTGATTTTCTACTGTTTTCCTGTCTAATAACTTGAAATCTCCTTACAGTTTTCCAAACAACAATATATACCTTTACCACTATAAGTTCCCCTTCAAAAACATCATTTCTGCAAGTGAACCAAATATTAAAGAGAAAAAGCATATAATCAAAGAAACAGAATGATTGTGTTGCTTTGTTGAGCAATTTTATTGAGACTGCATTATTTTAATCTCATTTATTTTTTTATATAATCACATTATTACATATGCATCTAAAATTCATTTGTCTTACATGTTCAAAATGACAACAAAAGACAAAAAGCATAATTTCCTAAAAAGTTTGGAAAAAACTTTATCCTGAAAGCCATAAAAAAAAAATATTATTCACATTCTATGATTTACAGACTCATAGTAATGTATTAGTTTTAATAAGATGTTACACAGATTATTCAAAGACACCAAATAATTCTATTCAATGTTTCCTGAAGACATGGCAAACATTAGATTTTGATGTTATTTTTGCCTAAGTCCCAAAACAATTTGGGTTTCAACTAAATTTTTGTGGAGATGGTTTCAAGAGCAACTACAAAACAAAAGCAATTTTCCATTGCGTTTGTGCTTGAAGAACAGCCTTACATCTAACTGACTAAAGAATATTACTAGCAGTCTCTTGACTAAACCAAGGCTTGTATTTTCATAATGTCTTTACATGATTAGAGAATACATCTATGCTGCATGCATCTATATTTCAGGAGAGTCATACTGTACCCATGTAGATGTTGATCCTTATAATATTCTCATAAAGAGACATCTAGAGGTATTCACCATGGAGTCCACTGGGAGGTGAGATATATCTCATGAACAAATATACTCTCACAAAGTGAAATAGACAAAAAAAAATACCCAGGAAAATACTAACAGCCATAAAATACTCACCTGTAAAGACATGTCTATCAGACATTACCTCAGAAATGTTTTGCATTACTTTTAGTAATATGGATAATATGGATTTCTTCTAGAAAAATGTTGGGCAACAGTGCATAATAAAACTGTACAATATTTCTGTGATGAAAGACCCATACTGTATATTACAATTTTTTTAATGCAAAGAAAATGACAGATTTCAGCAGGAAAAATCCTTTTCATGATATGCTGTATTTCCCAGAATAAATTTAAGTGTATTTTTATATTTTTGATAATAAAAAATAGAAAAACTACCAATTTCAAAATTATAGTCTTATCTAATCTTTGAAATGCATTTTAGGAATATTTAGAAGGCTACTGATATCTCAGACTGTATTAATTATTTGCACACATACATTTACAGGTTACTATTTTCATGACCAGGGTTAAAATTACTTACGTCTTCTGAGATGAGAATAGATTACGATAGGAAGTTTCATTTCAAGCAAGTCAACATATATGTTTACAATGAATATTATCCTGAATCCTTAAATTTTAAGTTCTGTGAATTTAAAGTTTCAATTAAACAGGAAAATTGAAAGAAATGTATTGGTCCAAGATTTAATTTATTTTGCTAACAAGCAGGAGAAAGATGCAGTTTTCCTGTACGTACTTGTACCAAGCCAACAATGCTACTGCATAAAAGCCAATTTAACTGGTTCATATATATTATATATATTTAGTGGTGAAAGATGCTCCTAAAAATGTAAACATATCTATTTCACAAGATGACTGATCACTTTATTTCCACTTTATTCCCCTACTATATTTGAAATGAATAGAAACACATTTACCAAACAACATATGTTCTTTTCTTCCTCCCCTTGTAATATCTACATGATAAAATACGAGGTAAAAAGGTACAAGATATAAATGCTGTTGTTACAAAGAAATATTGACTGACTCAATTTATCAGTAAATGTAGTATAACAGCTCTAAATGAAGACCACCTGACAATAATTTTAAAAATCTATTGAATTTCAGTCCAAGTCAACTCTGGAGGGTTAATTTTTGTCTGCTAACGTTCCTGATGGAAGATGCAAAATAACTGCTTTATTACAGGAAGAAACAGTAAAGAAGGGTTGCTTTTTGTTTATTTTGATTTGGATTTGGTTTTATTTGATTCATTTTGGTTTTGCTTGGTTGCTGGTTTTTTTTTTTGCCTACTGAAATTCTCTTCTGAAGAAAACAGCTTGAGAAGTTTCTAATTTCTAAGTTCCTGAGTTCTTTTTCCCTTTCCTATTCATAAAATTTGTGGGTTTTTTTTTTTTTTTTTCTTTTCTTTTCTTTTCTGGTCATGTTCTGAAAGCAGGAAAAAATTTTGTGGAGAAATAAAACTTTTTTTTTTTTTTTTTTTTTTTTTTTAACTTACTGGCAATAGAAATTATACAAAAAACATTATACTCTAGAGATCTGAAGGATAAATGAGTAGGGCTTTGCTAAGTACTTGTATTCATTACAGTTCTTGCTATTTGTATGATATCCCTGGCCAATTTACATCCCCTTGAAAATACTCAGTTACTAAGCCATCCCTGAGGCTCAAAGCTCTGATTATAACAATTTTAATACAGTCAATCCTTTTTGCTTCTATAATTCTGCAAGTTCAGAAATTAAAATACAGATCCAAAACACACTTGAAATGTTCTGAAAAAGCAATGAAGTTGCAGGTACAAACAAGTCCAAAATAGAAAGGAATTATGCTACTATGTCTATACAACCACTATTGCATTACTGCCACCTTTACAATCCAATCATTTCTCTTTGAAAGGGAGAGAGAATGAGTGCATAAGGACCCAGTTAAAAAAAAAAATAATAATTTTATACGTATATACATGCGTGTGCAAGATTCCAAACTGGAAAGAGCTATGAGAGCTGACATAGAATGCTGATAAAATGATCCAATATTGATGTTAATTTGTTAGTTGAGAAGTTCACAAAATTGAATTGGGTGAAAAACAAATTCCTCCACTTTTTTTTTTTTTTCAGCATTGTCAGAAATCTGTATGAAGAAATATCTGTGGTGAGATAAGAAGGGAAAGTCAAATGCTCATGTGACAGAAAGACAAGATTACTTTGATGAGAAAGATAATTGTCTAAAACAATGCAGAGATAGAAAAAAAAAAGAGCTTGGAAGGTCTAGCTGGAAAATGAGGAAGGGAGGCCAGAAATTAACATTCAAAGAAGAAGATTTAGATGCATATTAAGCAAATTAATTTCTCAGTTTATTTTTCTAACAGTTGTATTGACTCTTCTGTAAAGTACTCAGACAATAATGATTGAGTGCTTGGCATTTCCAAAAATACTTTTTGAAATACATCATCACAGTGCTGTTCAATAGCCAGAACTGCATTGGTGTTTTACCTAGTTAAAGGTCAACACTTCTTCAAGCTTGTAATCTATCTTATGTCATTTTTGATTGCTGTTATGGACTGAATGCTTGAAGGTATCCAGCTGCTTAGTTGTTTTACTAGTATACTATGCTTCTTTCAGATTAGAATTTCAAAGTACATAGCAATCTTGATTAGTCTATTAACCCTAAAGTAACAAGTTGATTTAATTTGAGAACTGTGGCCAAAGAAAAAAAACTATGCAACTAACAACAAAATTCAAGTTGAAACACAAAAAATGACTATGGAAAAATAACTCTTGAATTAAAAACAAAATATCTATATCGTAGCGCAGTAAGAAAGAAGAATCTCATAAACCTTCAATTTATACCTGTTCATTTAAAATAATGGTGATGACACAAAGAAAACTAAATAAATACTAAAAAAAAAAAAAAAAGAAAGAAAAATTCAAAAGTAGTAGATAAAGGTGTTGTAGCTCTCTAATCAAACTATATATAAAATAATTTATTTTTATATATTCATCCATTATCACAGAGTAAGACATTATACAAGTGATTTAAATAACTACTGATTCCATTAAGTCAACCACAGTAAAGGTCTACCACAAGAATTTACTTGCCTGAAATATTAATTGAAATGCATTTTGTTGAGTGTATAAGCTCCATTTTTGGAGAGTAATATGGGGCTGCAGAGAAACAGGGATAAAGTTGTCTTATAGAGAACATGCAGACTCACAGTGTAAAGGAAGACTCTTTTTCAAGGATATAACCCGCATTTATAAGAGTGTTGCATTAAAACGAGTGTTTGAAAAAAATGAAGGGTCAGAACTATGTGACAGATAAATGAGGAAAAATGAAAGCTGGAACTAGGATAAAAATTTTTAGGTTTGGGTGATTTCTGTTCTTGAATAGGAAAGGAATAGAAACATGTCAGTTCTGATGATTATGTTGACGGGTAAAGCTAAATTCTAATTCATGTCCACTTGTGAGAAAGGCAAATGTCATCACGGATGTATAACCTTATTCTGTCATTCTAAAGCAGTTTCTAAGACATATAGAAACAGAAGTCTAATTCCATATTTTCCTTAGACATATTCACCAGCTCTCTCTCTTCAAAGTCTTAATAAATTATATATTAATTAAAACAATTTCTTAATTCATTAACAGTAATTTCTGTCCCACTAAAATAGGTCTTTCTGCAGCAACTATAGACAGCTTGCTCTGAAAGTAATGCCACCTATTTGTTTCCATGAAAACTACAACAAAGAGCACAATAACACTATTTGATGGAGGAAACACTCAGCAACACAACAGTATTCTTCAACACAGTCAACATAGTCACCACCAGTAACTATGCAGGAAACATTGATGAATGCCAATGAGTGCCATTTTTCCTGGATGAAGGAATTCAATGACATACCTTTGCTTTATACATACTTCTGTGTCAGTCATCACTTTGTTAGGATGTCCCTCTGCTGCCATCTGTCACATGGCCATAAAATCAAGAATCACAGAATTGTAGGGGCTGGAAGGGACCTCTAGAGAACATCTAGTCCAACCTCCTGCCAAAGCAGTCTCCCTAGACCAGGATGCACAGGTAGGCATCCAGGCAAGTCTTGAACATCTCCAGAGAAGGAGATTCCACAGCCTTACTAGTCAAAAATTTTACAGAATAGTGTGGAACGTTCAGCTTCTGCCATACCACCACCATCTGCTCTGATGTCATAAGCCAACATAATAAAATAGGAGGCATCATTTTCAGAGCAGTCTTTGAAGTTGTATTTCTTTAGCAGAGCACAAAAATCATCCCACTGTAGAACTATTTAAGATTATTCCAAAATATACTTTGAATGTGTAACTGCCACCTCTCAATTCTTACTTAGAAAATGACCAGATTCTTCTATTATATGAAGACACTTTGATCCTGGATTTTCAGGAAAGCCTATTATACACAGAACAGGGATAAAAGTTCTTCCCTTTTGTCCCCTTGTCCCTTGTCCTTTTTATTGTTATTGTCCTTGAGGATTTTATAAGGTTGTCTAATATAGAGATTGGACAATTCTATATACTTACTGATTTTGCATTGTAAGCAAAACACAATATCCAAGTTTTTACATATATTCTATAATAATCATTATGATAATACTTAATACTGTGAAATCAATTTCAGGGGAAAAGAATAGTCATTGTAGAACAAATAGATCCTCCATTGAAGACAATTACTAAAAAAGGATATAACATGGGAAATAGATTGGGGTCAAAATAAATCTGGATTATCAATCCTATTATTTTGGATTAGATTACCAAGGACTCAGTTGTTGCACAGAGAGTATTGAGACTGACTTAAGTATGGACACAATTATTTTTGGTTCCATATCTGATGGCATACTTAACTCTGAAGTTAATGAGAAAAGAAACAGGAAAAAAAAAAAGATAGAGAAAGGAAAAATAAAGGAGGGGAAATAAAAAGAAGTGGAAAATTCTTTCCAATTAACAATCAGAAGAAGAAGAAAAGGGGTGTGCCCTTTTTTGGGAACTTCTGGCATCCCCTCCAGTGCAATCAGTGCTTCCCTGAACACTTCTCAACAACCATGATATTTCATCAGGACCTGTTGAGCTGTTCTTCAGATTAGATGCTTATCACACAAGTATTTCTGACTAGAGTATGTGGATCAGGGCAAATATTTTCCCCTAGTACAAAGTTATAAAAAGAAAAAAAATTAAAGCAAATATTGAAAAGTGAGGAGAAAGTAGGGAAGCAAGAGGACATCTGTGGCCAATGACACCTCACAATAAATGCAATATCAGAGGCACAACAACAGTTTAAAGAGTCATGAAGTTTGACTCATAGATGTTGTGAAAGAAGGAACACTTTGAATTACAAGTCTGAGACAGTCTGTAGAGAGAAAGTAGCCAGGAAAAGTATACATGTACTATTCTAATGTTAGCAATCAGAATCTCACTTTTCTCTAAATTGGAGAGAGATCAATTTGAAGGCTGGATAAAGAATTGATTGGTTTGTCATAGCCAGAGGGTTGCTGTCAACATCTCTGGGTCCAGGTGGAGACCTCTGTTGAGTGGTATTCCCCAGGGGTCTGTCTAAGAATCACTCTTCAACATCTTTATTGATGACATAGATACTGGGATAGAGTGTACCCTCAGTAAGTTTGCTGGTGACATTAAGCTAAATAGTGCTGTTAACACAATAGAAGAAAAGCATGCCATCCAGAGGAACCTGGGCAGGCTCAAAAAGTGGGCATGCAAGAATGTAATAAGGTTCAACAAGTCCAAGTGCAGGTATTGCTCTTGGGCTGAGGTAGTTCCAGATATGAACACAGACTGAAAAAACTCCTTGTGAGCATACCTGCTGAGAAGGACTTGGGGGTCCTGCTGGATGAAAAGATAGACATGAGCCAGCAGTGTTCTCCTGTAGCCTGGAAGGCCAGCTGTATCTTGGGCTGCATCATAAAATAATGGCCAGCACAGAGAAGGAAGTGTTTGTCCCTCTTGACTCTACCCTGTGAGGTCCCTTCTGGAGTACTCTCTCCAAGCATGGGGTCCCCAATACAGGAAGGATGCAGAGCTGTTGGAGCAGGTACAGAGGAGGACTACAAAGATGATCAAAGCAATGAAGCACCTCCACTATGAAGAAAAGTTGAGGGAGTTTGGCTTGCTTAGCTTGGAGAAGAGAAGGCTCCAGGGAAACCTCATTGCAATCTTCCAGTACTTGAAAAGAACATACAGGCAGGAGGGGGACATATTACATGGTGTGATAATGATAAGATCCAGAGGAATGTCTTCAAACTGAAAGAGAAGAGATTTTGTTTAGATGTCAAGATTATTTTTTTTTTTTTACTCAGAGCAGTGGTGAGGTACTGAAATAGGCTGCCCAAAAAGACTGTGAATATTCCATCTCTGGTGGCATCATCAGATTGGATGAGATACTGGGCAGCCTGATCTGGTGGTTGGCAACCCTGCCCATGGGAGGGGATTGGAACCAGAGGATTCTGTCTGAGGCAAACCAGGAATAAATGGGAAGAAAAATCTACAGATGTTATAGAAGCAGTTTGGGTATATATTGCAAACCTGATTTCACAATGAAGTGAAAAGCTTTTCCTTTCTACATCATGGCTCATCATGATAAAAAAAGATCAGTTTCAGGGAACTTTCCTGCCCATTTTTAATTTGTCCCTGGTTGTTTTTTCTTCCTCTCTCTCTCTTTTTATTTCTGTCAGTCTGTGTTATTTTAAACTACTTCTTCACTCTCCTTTTATCTGGTTCAGTTACTTCTGTTCCAGTTCTTGCCCCTTTTTTCCCTTCTCATTTCTTTTGAATTCTTCCCTTTTCCTCACATTTAATGTATGCCTCCACATTTTGATCCTCATGTCTGTCCTGTTCTTTGAGTGTTTCCTCTCAAATGCCAAAGCTCCATTTTCTCTTCATCATTACAAAATCCTACCACCTTCTCTTCCTGCCTCCTCTATGCCCCCCTTTATGCTCTGTGCACCCCTAACCATTTTTATTGTTAATCCTCTTCAGCAACCATGCCCTCAACCTTTTCAGCCTTCCTTCCCTCTAGCCATTTCTTTCAGAAACATTCTGCAGTAGTGAGGGATGAGGTAGCTCCATTTCTGCAGTAGATTGTGGATGTTCAAGTTAGAGAGTAAAAGTCAAGTAAGTTTTCATTTGGTGAGGTTAAAGAGCGGATACCAAAGAAAAGCTGTGAATGCTTCTGGAAGCTTGTAGTTATACATTTAGTTTTCCACTCTCCTTCAGTACAGGAACACACTAAGATTCTTCAGCTAAATTTTATTTTAAAGTGGGAGGGATAATAATAATACAGAGCAAATAGATTTATCTGGTAGCTTAATAAATCTGACTTGGAAGGGTGAATGTTTTTAAAATCTAATGTACCAATGGTTAACTCCCTAATACTCCAATTATATTTTATGAAGATGGAGAAAAAAAAATATGGGAAACGTATGAAAGATGAAGTGAGGGTGGTCTCTCATGCACTTCGCTAAGCTAAATTGCAAGGATAAAATCTGAAAATGCACATATCATTCTTATCTAAATTCAGTAGTGCCCTGCTGTTTAGACAAGCACTAGGAAATGGCTGTTTTAACCATATGTCTTCTTATGCTCTTCCCTTCTGCATTCAGACCTAGGGAAGAAGCACAGAGATTATCAGATTTTCTCTGGTGCGGCACCTCCCTCTCTCCCTCTCTCCCTCTTTTCCTCTCTCTCTCTCTCTCTCTATTTCTCAATAAATTAACAAATAAAAGATACATACGCCAGCTGCTATTGTATAAAAATATTCAATTTCAGTAGCTCTTGTAACCAACTAACCTAGCCTAGTGCAATTTCACCGGTTTGGAATTCATTTTCACAAGCCTCCATTAAGTTCACCCACAGTTATGTAATTAACACCTTTTTGTCTTTTTTTTTTATTTGTTTGTTTGCTTGTTTTGATGAAAACGAGTATCAGGCTGATTCTCATTCAGATGCAAACATTAAACCTATCAAAATAGACTGAAAAGCTGTAGGCTTTCTCTGATGAACTAAGAAGCAGGTGAGAAGCACCGCTTTGTTTACAACTGTATAGCAAAGGAAACAGTTAAAATGTGGCGAGGCAGACAGTGTTGTGATATTTCTAATTATGAAAAGTCACTGCTCAGCTAGTTCCTTGCCATTTTTTTGAGAGAACTGCAGGAGCGTGTGTCAGGGAAAGGAAAGTATTTTATTGGAGACAAGAAATATTACAAAGCTTTAGGGAGACAAAGAAAGCACTTAGTGACTTCAAAGGATGTAACCAGGGGCAGAGTTTGACTGTGACTGCATCTAGCTGCATATCACTTCACAGTGTCCTGTGCTCTAAGTGGTGGTCTTACTTGCATACTTGTAAATCCAGTGTATCTCTACAAAAGTCAACTGCTGTGAAATCAATGGACGTAATCCAAATTGATGCTACTGTAAATTACATCTCACTCTGTCCTTAAGTACTTGCTGTTTCTCAAGTAATGTGTATGTTTTTAAAGTCTTCCTGATAGTTAATTTTTTTCTTCAGAAAATTTGCCTTCACTGATTTGGTGGATTCATAGTTGAAGACTCTCATTTTGTCTCTTTTGAACTCTTGCCATTTGAAGAGAAATAAGAAGGAAAAGCCTCTGAGCCATTTGCACATAACCAAGATGTTCTGCCAAAAAGAGTGCAAATTTTTCTTCTCCACTTTCTGTGCATTTGATTGTGGAATTGTGCATCTTTTGCTGACGTTATTCACATATTTCAAAACTTGTGCAGTTCTCTTAAAAAGGCCCACTAACACATAGCTTCATTTTTTTTCCCCTCAAAATGAACCTGTAGATAACCTTCCTGGAATTAATGTCATTTCAATGGATACTGTCTGACAGTAGTAACTATGTTCCTTGTTTGTCAAGGCAGATAAAAAAGCAGATGCAGCACCACAAGAACATACCTCTGCTGTTAATACAGCTCAGATAGCTGATCAGACAAAAAGTAAAATGAAATATAGCCTTTTACTCTTAAAATATTACTTTAGAATTCAGCCTCAGACTTCTTGAATTCTGTCACTCTGAACAGAAATTATTGAGCTATTTGCCAAAGATGGTAACCAGTTAAATAGAGCAACAGCATATCTTATTTTGGCAGCAGGGTTAACAGGTAGATCTATTAAATCACCCCAGAATCACTGGGGTGCTTTCACTTGAAAGGATATCTCCACATCTGCTACTTTCATTAATTATGTTCTCAAAATGGCTTCACTTGCTTTCAGTGATGCCACAGCTCCTACTTCATGTGCTGAATGTTTTACTTCTTTGGCTGCAAGAAGCCAGATTACACTATTTAAGTATTTTATATTGCTTGTAATATATACAATACATGAAAAATCTTTCTCCCGTATTACTTTTGTTTCTCTGAATTACTGCTTCAAATCTGAAGGACCTAGTTTATGTTTATTGTTGTCAATTGGAATTGCAGTTGCTCCCAGACAGTCCATTTAGAATCCTATTCCATTAAGTTTCCCATGTAAACAGTTTGATCCTTTTCAGAAATTAAACATTTTACGCCCTTTTAAATGTGACTCTCCTTCTTAAAAACAGATTCTTTCAACTTAGTCTAGGCACAGAGTCATCATCATGCTTAGCTGCATTCACTGAATTATGTTCAGTTAAAAGGCTGCTAGATTACAAACCCTTTGGAAGAGCAGACTTGCTTTGCCTCTCTGCTTTCAAAACATCATGTGTATGTAGTTTTTAAGGTTATTAATTTTCATTGCAAAATGCTTTTATACGCTGCCATATAATTAGCTGATGGATCCAGGTTGTTACCTGTCCCATTGATACGACAGGTCTGCTCTCCACATTTCTCTACTTCTGCACACATGCAAATGGAAAATGAGGCAAAGGTTTTTGGTGTGGTCCCAATCCATTCTAACCTGCTCTAAAGAAGTCCGAAAAAGAAGGTACAAATTTTTTTTTGCTTTGTTATGATTGTATTTTTTTTTTTTGTGTTATGTGGATTTATGTTTTCCTCACAGATATACTTTTTTCAGCTCCACCTTGTTACACCCCAGCAAATTTATAATCCAGAAAAGCATATGTGCCATGGAAAAGTTTGAGGAAAGAGATAATGCCAAAGAATTATCTTCCTATTTTATTAGTCTTTACAGAAAATATACCAGGTATTATCTGACTATGATACATAAAAAATTGTTCTAAAATTTAATGCTTCTTTACTTTCAAAGCTTACAATCCAGAATCATAGTGTAATTGTCAACTATGAAAAAAAGGTAGATGATAGGATTGACAACATGAGATAATTCATGAAGTCAAACCCTCATTCATGACATGATTTGAAGTGCTGGCCTACAGACACAAACTTTGCCACAGAAAATACAAAAATGGAAGCACAGATATTCACAGCACCACCAGGAGTCTCACTAATCTTAGAATAAACAATAATTGAATGTAGTAAACAGGTTATATATGTATATATATATATTCAATTAATCAACTGTCAGTTAATGTACCTTAAAAAGTTTAGGTGAATTCACAATCTCCTCTTACCAATGTATATAAAATATTTTTTACGTTTTTCTGATTTATCACTGATTGGTATAAGGAAATAAGGTCTGCTAAACTGAACAATGACAATATAATTTATTAAACAAGACCGGATACTAAACAAATTAAGTAGCTAATTTTTTAGAATGTTGAAGTTGAGATTATCCATACAATATAAACACACAATTAGATTCATCTGATGAATCTAAGATGAAGCTTGTTCAATGCAATGCAGGTTTAAACTATGGATAGCGTATAACTTGCAGGAAAGATTCCACCTTCTATCACAGTCGAATTACTAAAATTGGGAGTGTTTTTTTTCCCATTTGTCCATGAATCTATTCTTTGAAAATCATTTCACCTGCCAGTTCATTATATTAAGGGTTTATACCCTGTATGTACAAAATATAGTTAGTATCCTTAAGGTGTGAAGGCTAAAGCAAGATTTCAGTGCAGTCTTTAGTTACTTATGGGAGATTATATAAAAGACAGAAATCGACTTCCCTAGAAGTGCACAGTAATGCGACTTAAGGTAATGGGCACCATTTACAACAAGGAATATCACAGTTGGTGTAAGGACAAATTTGTAATGATAAGAGTGCTCAGACATTGGAACAGACGCCTAGAAAGTGATCGAGCCTCCATCCTGTGAGATATTTTGCCCCAATTACACAAGATATTGAACTAGTTCATCTAACTGGATATGGTTTAATCGGAGGAGCTGGACTAGAAGATCTCTGAGGTTCCTTCCAACGTACTCGATTCTGATTTTACTCATGAACTTAACAAAGAAATGTTTAGCCTTGATATTTTATGTAAATTAACTAAATGAATTTAAATTGGACCTGAGACATAAACACTGAATCTGTGTTCCTAGTTGCTGGTAGACACTGCCTTGCCAAAATACACTTCACAGTCTCTTAGATACATACCAAAAACTTTCATCTGAGTTTAGCAATGTTTTTCTACTTTCTCCAGTATCTTATTTCTTGGTAAAGACTGAATGAGGCTTGAAAGTGGTATGGTTCACTGCCCAATTTTTTAGCATACATGAAGGATTTAGAATAACAAATTCTTCAGTTCAAACATAATTTAAAGAGACAGACAGATAGTGAGACAGGGAAAGAAAGGGAAAAGGAGGAAACACTGTTTTGATTTTACCTAAAATTAGGTAATCAGTAAATAAAACAAACATTTTATTTCCACAATTACTTGTAGAACTGTCACCTAACTACAGTGTCATTAATCCTAACATTTGCCAAAAGGCACTGGTAATATGAAGACAAAAAGGAAACTTCCCACCTTTGTTAACCTCACAGCTTAGAGCTTGATATTCACTACTCCGTGGAAACATATTCCAAATATGAAATGATTATCCAATGAACCAGACTGAACCTCTGGAATGATTGAGATTTCTGCTTCTCAGTGTGCCTCTTTTGTATTAAATATGGGCTAGGTTCCAAGTGTTCCTATTCTTGGAAATAATGAAGATTACCTGTATAGAAACATGCATAGAAATGTAGCTTGCAGTTATACCTGCCTTTAAGATACTCTAGTATTTTTTTGTAAAGAAACATACTATTGAAGAACTACTGAGTATTTTATGAAAAAAACAGATGGCGATATGAAATAATAACAACAGCATTGAAAAACTAATTCACTTAATCTGAAGAAATATTACATTGAGGTATTGAAATACCATAAGATCTGCTTATTAGCAGAAATGTCAGATTAAATGATCTAAAACATGAAAGACACACTGGAAACCATCCTCTCTTCTTGAGAAAAGATCAACCATACTCAAAACCAGATATGTAAAGTTGAGGCCCTTTTTTGAAATGTCAGAGGTATTCCAGTCTTCTGTAGTCTTTACTGAACTTATACACAGGAATTTTCCACATTTCTTCTGTGATTATTTCACATCTTATCCACACACACACAAAAGAATAAAAATAAATAATAAATGAATAAATAATAGCCAAGTATGAAGGGCAACAAGTTCTCTTCCTTTTCCAAGTTCTTACTTCAGGTCTTACCAAGAAAAATCTTGAAAGTAATGTGTCACTTCTTGGATTTCTACACCTAAACTTGTAATTCACTTGTGAATGCTATCATTCGAAATGGCTTGGTGACCATCTTTGAAGACATTATGAATTACATTAGATATTCATCTCATCTCTTCCTTGTCAGAATATGTACAGAACCACTTTCTACAGATAAAAGATAAATGCTTTCTTTTGAATCACACACTTGCCTATGGCTTATGAAGTAACTAAAAAAATGCCAAGTGTTCTACAAAACTCCTAGATGTCCTGCTTTCTCTTTTAGACATTCCATTTGGATTAAAGAGGCAGTTAAAGAACAAATATATATTTTCTTTCAGATTTGTAAATTTATTTTGTGATTTCCACCAAAGACATCATAATTTTATTATTTTTCCTTTTTATGTTCTCTTCAGTTCTTTGTTCTGGAAATTCAATATATCATTTAAAAATCTGCATGATGACATTTTATCACAGGACTAGCATAGCACCTTGAAATCTCATAGTAATATACAGACGGGACATTTTCCTGTCTATTTCAGTCCAAAGCTCTAATGATTACAATGGTCATAAATTTTTACTCTGTTCATCAGTTTATTTCATTTTTATTTCATTTCCATTGCAGTATTCAAACTTTACATGTTTAATAATGTCTTTTTTTTTTCCTTATTAAACTTCTTCATAATTGAATCTTAGAGACTAAAAATGCATTTTCATTTATAAGTGTTTTTACCATCCACAACACTTTTATCAAAGACAGTCTGCTAATGACATATTATCTCAGCCAGTCCATGTCCTACAAATGGCAACACAATCATACTCCTACAGCTACAGCAAAGATTAGAAGATGAAGACCCAATGCTGTTGCAATGGTTTTCAAGTCCTGGACCAGAACTAAGCTGCTCATTTAAGATCTAATGTACTTTGGCTTAAGTACTTGATTATGATGAGCCAATATGCCCCATATCATAGTCCAGGTATTCACTGTCATATTACAATTCTGAACTATGCTTGCCTTCTGTCCATAAGCAGCAAAAGTATCAGCACCTGTTTTCTTACAGCTAGATTGTCTGCATCTGAGGTAGTGTTTATTATGCTTAGTTTATGCCTTGATAACTCTCAAATGAGAATCCTAATTTCAGTATGAGTATCCAGAGGATTGAAATAGAGCATGAAACTTAACATTGGCAAGGGTAATTTTTATGATAAAAATGTCCACTTACCCCTTGAGCAAACCTGATAATTTCTACTCACGGAATCCCACTTTCATATTTGCTTTTATAAATTCAAGTTCTTTAATAACTGCAAAGGGTTAAAAAAATATAAAGATCGGAAAACAATTCTGGGGAGGAAAGGGATTGCTTTTGAATTGGCAAAACTTGAATAACTCAAATAACAATTTGCAAATCTTATAAATGTGCCATTTTGCTTCAGAGGAGGCTGTGTGGCCATGTGAGGCCATGTGCTTAATTTTAAATCAGAAATATGTAGTAATCCTGAAGCATATAAAACTTCATTGGAGAAATCTTTAAAGGTCAAGGACGAACAACTGAATTTATTAAAATACTTCCAAATCCCAGCAACAACCCCAAAGAAGATATTCATACAACTTCAATATGCTGTGTTTTTATAATCAAAGTTTACTGTGATTTGGGGATAAGATACACAAATGGTCTTTGCAGCACATTTCTGCCATTTTTTATTACCTTTTTTCCATTTCCTTGAGAGTTATTTCAGCATGAAGAAAACAGTGACTTCTATGTATTCACACTACAAAGCTTCCTGATACATGCATATATTAAGGTCAAATTTGTGAACTATCTTGAGCCATAGGTTATTTGTTGATACCATTTATTATAGTTGCAAATAACTACAGAAAAGTAGCCTTGGCTTATGGTTAAAGCTTACACACGGTTTCACTCTTCCCTAAGTCATGACCTCTACAAATTCTCAAGGATCAACCCATCAGAATAGAATTAACAGGCTTCAGTGTAAACTAATGGTTATTCCAGAACTGTTTTCAGAAAAGGTTCTTGCATTTTCCATTGCAGTAGATATAACTGATTATTCCTAAAGCTGGTTCCTGGCTGAGACAAGTCACAGCAAAGTTTACCACTCGTGTAGATGTAAAATATGACTAAAAAAAAAAAAAAAAAAAAAAAAAGTAGCTTCAGTCAGCCTTTTCTTTTCTTTTTCTTTTTTTTTCTTTTTTTTTTTTTCTTTTCTTTTTTTTTTTTTCCACTGAGAACTATGCCAGGTAGGATGTAAACATTTTAATTTTCCTGTACTAATGTATCTAAAACAAAAATCCTGTTCCGCCTAATAGGACCTGACCTGTAGCTCATCTTGCCATCTCAACACAGATTTGCGTCTTTGTTCAGATTATTTAATAAAAGATAATAAATATATAAACAGTGTTACTGGACATACGGACTATATCCTAAGGTTCACTATAATGAAAGGTCTATCAACAAAAGGAATTTAAAATCAGATACAGCTCTGAAAGATAATGAATAAATAGAAACTATTCAAGTAAACTGAGAAACAAGGCAGGCAGATTTTAAATTATGGAAAGTAGCTAACAGATCCTGACTTTTGATTCTCTCCCCCACCAGCAAAAAAAAAAAAAAAGAAAAAGAAAAAGAAAAAGAATATTACAATAAGGCACAAGTATTGTACTCAGATTTAGACTGCTAAAAGCACACGGTTATTGAGCCTTAAATAGCACTGCGATTATTTGAGCTTCTAAAGAAGCCAAGACATGTCGCCTTTCAGAGGGATTATTGGTATGAATAGCACAAAAGAATGAAGGAGACTTGAAGGGAGAAATGAAAGAATGAACAGGGAAAACATCTGTGTGAAAAAGCATCTGTGGAGAAACATTTTACACCTGTTGGGATATTAATGGAAATAAATTCCAAGTGAGTGTGTGTAGAAGGAATAAATGACAGGAAGGGAGAATATTACATGTGAAAATTGTAATAGATATTGCAGTGGCAAAACCAAACTCTTACAAGTACAAAATGAGAGAACTCAAGTCTTTGAAGTGCAATTCTTTTCCCTGGAGGCTATGCTTTATGAAACACACTTTTAACACATACTCAAACACCGTGTTTTTTTTCTGCATGTGACCTCTATCCCATTGAGTGAGTAAGATGGATAGTGACCAGTTACAAACACTAGGTATTCATTATTTTGTTCTACAATCATTTTTCATTCTATGGACTATCTATTGTATGTGATTCTAAGGCTGCCTCATGGGATTTTCTCTGGCACTCAGCACTGCAATGCTTCACAAGCATTAATCTATCTTCACAAAATGTTATGTGATGTGAGGGGTTATCTTCATATTACAAATATATGTTGGATCAGCAAGACTGAGAAAGTACCTGCTTATTAACAGTCTACAGTTTAAGGTTTAGCAATTGATTTCTCAAGTTACTCAAAGCAGAACTTAGCACATTGAAGACAATATTCCAATCAACTTCATCTGTAGCTAAGAATGGGCAGAACAATGTAACTACTTCTACACTGACATCAAAGTAGAACTCTACAGATTACTGTGGAGTGATACAATAACGTACTATCTTCCATGCAAGATGGTCTAGTATTAAATGTGGAGGTTGGTGGCAGGGGGTTTGGAGAGTCATGATCCTTGAGGCACCGTCCAACCCTGGCCATTCTGTGGTTCTGTGATTCTGTAAGATATGTCGTTCCATTTTAGTAATAATACAGAAATAATTATTAAAAACAATAATAATTACGAGTGTCATAATTATAATAAATATCTTCATGTCATTTGCCTATACATAACTTCCTATATTAGATATTTACTCTGCCTGAAAGAAACAGAACTAGGCTGTCTGGTCTTCAAAATATCTGCTGATATTTGAAAATTTAATTTAAGGTGTTTTTTTTTTAAATTGAAATGAGTTACAAGTTCCTTGCCTTTCCTAAAGCATTGGACTAAATAACACAAAAAGCATCTTTGATATATCAAGAGAAAATATTGCCAGAGAGTTAGTCTCTGTGGTAATAAGAGATTCTTTTTTTTTTTTTTTTTTTTAAGTTATGTGCTCTAGCAGCCCAGATTATCCTAAACATTTTCCAGATCAGCCAATTCACCCTTGTTATTTGATGTCAGGAAAAGAATAAATAAATAAATAAATAAATAAGTAAATAAAATATTACTGATAGAAATCACAGAGCTGTGGTATAAAACTGGACACCATCATTAGCATGACTTGTCCAAGATGTTTTTGAAGCCTGAAACTTTTATGGAAATCCAGAAGACTTACTGGGAATTGCCAGTGGAGAAAGGACCTTCACTTTGAACCAGAATTATTGTTCTGGACTTTTTCAGAAACTAAGTTTGAATTAGACATGTGTTCAGAATTTCCTGTTGGAAAGCATGAGCAGATGCCTATTCACTGTGCTAATTTTTCTGTTTATGCTTTTTTATATATGTTGGATAGCCACTGTATACACTTTATAGTAGTGCTCTAATACTTACCAGTGTGACACCTAAGTCTTTTTGTGCATTCAGTTCTTGCCCATTAAAATCATATAATGCTTGAATGTATGTCCAATACTATAGATCAGCGTGATTTATCTTTTTAAACAACTACAGAAACTATACAGAAAGAGTATAGGCTTCTAGGCTAAAATCAACTAATTTCAGTAAAACTGGGATTGTCCATGGAAGCTGAAAAAATGCCCATGCCTCCCAAGTAAAGTATGTGCAGACTTCCAAAGATAAATTTCTTCTCAGAGAAACTGCATGAAACTTCAATCTTAGAAATATATAGAATAATACAATACAGTATTTATAGAATAGGTTAGTCAACACTCCATGACGTTTAACTTCAAAGTTAATCTGATGCAATAAAAAAACCTTTGACAAACAGAGTTTTTAGTGACAGAACATCTATTATTGCTACTCTGTGGTAAAATAGTACCTATCACAAATTCAGTGTAGCTTTTCATTTCTGTTGGAATACAAATAATGAAACCAAAATTGCACACTGAACTACTAAAGGGTATACTTCAGACAAGCAAGCTTTCATCTTAAGCAGACACTTTGAAATATTCCCAGGGGTTGTCATATAGTTTTATTTGACATTTAGTTAAAGACCATGTCTACTAAATGATCAGTTTTTCCTTATTCCTTAGGTTGTTACTTAATACACAATTGTCTGTGTGATTTCCTGTGTTATAAATAGCCTTTAAACTTAATGTTTTTACTGTGGCTGTTGTGCTATATGATTTGTTTGTTAGAGAGGAATATAAGAATATTGCCCAGTTCTGCACAATGAATTTGGAAGTGTCTGCACTATATGTTTCAATAAGATGAGCTGCTTTTCCTGTTGACTCTGATCTGCTATCAAATAAGCAGAACTAAGCATACTGCTTTACAGTTGTTTAATTATGCACACACATTAGAGTAGTGCAGTGCTGATGAAGCCAGTAGGTACTCTTGAATCCTCATGAACCAAATAATTTTGTATTTGCTTTACTTCTCTAACTTTCCTATGCATCCATCCATTTTCATATACAACATGCACAAGATCAGGATTACTATTTTTAAGCATTCTATGTTTTAGAAAATATCATAGAATCATCATAGAAAGATCAGTCTTAAGCCATAACGGTCAATTGTTCAGCAGTAGTCAAAAAGATACACCAAATCTCTCAGAATTAACCTGAATTACATCAATACTTCATTGCTGAATTGATCTTACAAAACTAAGAATAAATACTGGTATACAACTAGAATAAATGTTAGGGATTTGTAATTGGGGGATGGACTTGATGATCTTTGGAGGTCCTTTCCAAACCCTACAATTCTGTGATTCTGTGATACTGTAATTAATGCTTAAAATAGTGTTGCAGTTGGAGTTTAGATTTGTTATTTTTTTGGTGGAATTATTTAAACACTGTCTTTTTGAAAAGTTTTGTCTAAGTACATTGCATCTTACATTGTATTTCACCTCATAATCATATGATATGATCCACATGTTATGACTTCTTTTTTTAAATCCAATTTTCTGATGTTTATTTCCTTCCCTGCAAGGCAAAAATAAACCCTTTCATTGTTTTTTTCCTCTGAAAATATCTAGTTGACCATTTACGCAAGCAGCAAATCTGAAAATACTAGTCACCATTTAGTTAAAATGAAATTTGTGAGAACAAATAGTCTGGGGTTTCTGCTGTATATGAGTTAATATTTCTTATTATAGTGAATATTTCATTAAATAAGAAATTTACGGGAATTCTAACAAGACAAGACTGACAAAATACCATTTGAAGTAGTCACAAAATCAAAAATGATGTGTCCTGAATGTGTAGCAGTTTTAATTTCTGCTTTATCAGGTGGAGATGCTTTTTGTTTTTGTTTTTTTTCTTTTTACTCTTAAAAAAAAAAAAAAATGAAAAAGATGAAGGAAAAGGGGAAAAAAAATGAAAAGGAAAGGGAAAATTAATAGAAGCAAGACTAAAGAAGCTGTATTTAAACACAGCAGAGTTCCCAAACTAAAGCAGGCAGAACAAGGATTTACCTTAGAAACCTTTCCCATACTTACTGCTGTGACCTATATGAACACAAGCAAAGGTCCAGATCTGTATCTTGCACACCCATCATCTTGCTATTTTCACCAGGATCTACATGGTTTGACTTTGATCAGAAAGATTCTATCTTGGATGTTAGGTATCTTTTTGCAATTCATATTCTTAAAGCCAATTTATCAAAACAAATACTCCAGTAAAGCTTTAACATTAATAAATTAAATGTCAGAATAAAACAGGTCATCAAAGATTTCTAGAATAGATGTTTTTTTTTAATGACCTTTAAAGTGCAGGAGGAACACAACTCATTCAGTCATTTACGTTGTGCCACAGTTGTGTATTTTCTTCATGAAAGATAGTTTCTATGAAAAACATTTTATTTTACAGGATGAACAAGGACACAAGAGCTCTGATACATCTCTCATTTGAGAAAAGCATTCCTACTAAGGAGATAAGTGGTGTCATTTTTGAAAACCTATCCATATTTCTATAGTGAAAAAGTATTTACTCCTTCAGAAGGGAGGGAGGAGAGTGCTTGTTGATAGATTTTGTCCTTGCTATCATTGGGTTTTGCTACTCTTTACTCTGATTTCTCAGTGAGAAATCAACCCAGTTGATCTCCTCCAAGTCAACAGAATATCTTAGAACACCAGAAATAGGGGACAAGAACATGTAATAAACATGTTGTTGTGTACTTTCTATGGCAACCATGTGCTGATGCACAAATAAACCAAGAGACTTGGCAGGGCTAACAAACATTAGTTGCATTAGAGGAGTTTTCCATAGTCAGTTTGGAAAGATCACACGTCACAGTTAACTCATTTGTAACAAAATCACTGCCATCGAGACAGATCTTTCAAATACTGTCCCATAATTCTAAATCTATTTTGAGATTATTTTCTTTCCTGTAAACTTGTCTGTTTTAATATTTACTGCCATGATTCTTTTCCACAAAGTCTTTAACATTGGGCATTTTAAGAATGTGTGTCCATATCAAAAGAACACATTCAAAAAGAGTTAATGAAAAAAGTCAAAATAAAGTTCACTTATTACACATTACTGTTATGAGAGGGACATAGTAGTGGCTTTGTTGTAAAATCAAACATGATATAAAACATTAATAAGTTTAATTAGTGACAGATGTGGCCATGATATGTTCAATTGCTAAATGTTTCTAGCAAGTTGCTAAAATTATCCACTTGTCACAAGATAATCATTTTAAGCACCTTTGCTTTAAGGAGGCTACAGTGATATGAAAAATTCTTCATGTAATGATTCTGAGATTGATTGTGTTTACCAAAGATGAAAAAAACAGGAATCAAATGGGTTGGGAATGAACAAGAGAGGGAAAAGAGGACTAAAAGACCAGTCGAGTATAAACAGATTGTCTGTCTGAACTCTGCACTGCAGTCTGCCCTATGTTCTTATTAAATTTCTCTTTTAACCACCTAGAATGCATAGTATTCAAAAGAAAATAACAGGAAAAATATGCAATCTGATTCGTAATATATGAAAAAATCAGATGTTTCAAGTTGTAAATATACAGGTTTTGGATAATGATTTCAGAGAAGATATTTGAAAGACTAAGATGTGACAAAAAAAAAAAAGTAAAAAATCAATAATGACTGTTTATAGAAAACTGATTACTTAACAGATCATTTGTCAAGTGTTCTTTTAAGACTGTCTTCTATTTTGTATAAGTTTTGTTCGGAATTCTATTTTACTTCATGAAATACTTGTTAAATAGTTGTTTAATAAAGATCATTTGATAAAATTAGGCAAATGTGAACATATTCTTTTTCCTTATAGTGAGAAAGCTTTTTAGTGTTCAGCAATTTTTGAATAAAAATGCTAAATAATTCATGAAGTATTCAAACAAATGTTTGCAAGTATATTTGCAGTAAGCTCTCATGAATACACTCTGATATCCAATTAAAGCAATCTAGAATTCTTTGCAGCAATCCCAGTTTACCACTGGATTACAAGAGCTTTTGGATAGTGACTCCTTGAATCCGTTACTTACTAATTTATCTTCAACTATTAAAATAGAAGAGCTGAACTAAGAGTAGAATATGTTTCTTATCAGTTTTGAATGACATAAGCACCTCTCTTTATATATGAGGTTAAGCTGTTGAATTCTGAAGGATTTGTAGGTGAACCATATTTAAGCAGTAGATAAAGAAAATTAATCTATGTGTAAACGAGAAAAATATTCTAAGAATATATAGAGATAAAAACCAATCCAATATACAGCCCATACTGAAAGGAAATAATGTGAAATACTTATGTTTTACTTTTTTTTCCCTATAGCTACCCCCAAGTTCTAGAAACCATTCTTTGTTTCTTGCAGCTTCTTTCTATTCTAATGAACAAGCACATTTTCTCATTTTTTAGAAAACTATAACTACATTTCTAAGGCTTCCACATGAGCATGAAAATAAAGAAATACAAAATCATAATATTTTAATTGGTCTAGGAATTGTATAGATGTCTTGGGAAATACAACTGAATGCACCATTTTGTACTTTTGATGTGAATTTGTGTGCTATAGCCCATGGTGAAATCTCACATGGTTTTGAGATTCACAGCTAGACTGCTGTTGTGGTTTAACCCACGAGGTGGCTAAGCACCACAGAGTTGTTCACTCACATATCCGTTGGTGGGATAAGGGGAAGAACAAAATAAAGAAAAATAGAGTAGATACAGATAATAGTTATAATAATAATATAGTATGTGTTTACAAAACAAGTGATGCACAATTAAAAAAATGAACAATTGTTTACCACACACTGACTGACACCAGTCCCCAGGCTGCAGTCAGAAATATTCCTGGTTCTGTCCCTTCCCAGCTCCTTGTTCCCCTTAGCCCCCACCACTAGCAGAACTGTACAAGAAACTAACACCTTTGGCTCTTTTGTGCCACTGCTCAGCAACACCTAAAACATTGGTGTGTTATCAACATTGTTTTTCTCCCAGATCCACAAGGTAGCATCACACCAAATACTACAAGGGGAAAAAAAAAACTCTGTCTCAGCCAAAACCAGGGCAATTTCTCTCAACTTCTTTACAAGCAGAATATTTAATCTATATGGCAAAACCTGCATCTGCAAGTAATAGTGTAAATGTTTGTAACAGTACACACCTATGTTTTATGTCAGAACAATAAGGTTCATGGAAGGCCACTGTTGGCATTAGAAATACTGTTTGGTTTTGCCACTTGTTGATGCTGTCTGATATATTAAAAATAGAAGAGAAGAAATAAAAGAAAATCCTGAATCTAAAGGCCTTGTACATGTCATGTCTTAGCAATCACATAAATTTGCAGATGCAAATGCTGATTTAGAAGGAAGCTGTGGGTATTTATTTTGCTTTGGATGTCACTTGGTACAATCTAACAGCTTAGAAAAAAATTGCTATTAGATAGCAAGTCCATGAGGTAGAGAGAAGTTATCTTTAGATATACATTGTGTCAATCTTCAATGGACCTTCTCAAAAACAGATTACTTTCCCTTCACCCTGATCAAAAATCCTTCAGTACATAACAAAACAACCAGGGAATCTCTTCCATAGAATGCAGAATGTATGAAATAAATAGCAACATGAAGATTTTGACAGATTTCTATCTAATAAATATATCTATTTAAAGTTTGCATTTGTCTAGTTTCCAGAAGAGAACAAATAGAAATTTCTATCCCAATAACATCTTCCAAATAATTAAGACCTGTAACTTTATGTTCATATAATTTTGAAACAGAAATTAGAGAGTGTAAGCTCATTGCTCACAGACTATTTTTTGAAAATACAGAGAACACTGTCTGTACTGTTTTAATCTCGCACCGAACACTTTGCTATAGAATTTAATTTACCTTAAATCAATAGCTTCATGTGAACTTTCTCAAAGGCTGATGCTTTTTATGAACTGGGTTTTAATGTGGGTCATTATGTGGGACATTTGGCCACAATCTTTAAATAACATCTTTTATAGTCACTTGCAGGATCTGGATTTTCTCACTGCTGTTAGCTTACTCTACAGGCAAGTTAATATGATTCCCATGGAGCTGCATCAAAGGAATGTCAGGTGGGCATTAGGGAAAGACTCTTCACCAGAGAGTGATGGCCATGGAACAGGCTTTCTGGGGCAGCAGGCATGGCCCCAAGCTGAAGGAGTTCAAGGAACATTAGAACAAAGCTCTCACATGTTGAGTCTGGATGTTGGCTGGTGCAGTATGGATCAGGGAGTTGGACTCAATGATCTGTGCAGGTCCCTTCGAAGTCAGGGTTCTCTAGGACTCTGCAGTGATACTAATTTACTTTTTATAACACAGAAAACCTATTAAAGAGAATATAGTAATTATGCAAAAAACAAAAACAAAACAAAACAAAAAAAACCCACAAACCTCACTTTACTTGATAGTTCTAACTTTTTTTATTACCATCTGTGAATAAATAAACAGCTGAGCTGGTGCCATCTTATACAGCCATTATTTTTCTCAGCTGAATGTTAATAGATTATCTCTTTTCTCTGAGCTTTTTCCTTTTTATGTGCTCTAGACCTGAATTAACAGGTCATTATTTCATGATTCTTTTCCAGGCCAATGGTACAATACAATAATTGCACAGACCAGCATAAACATTTTAAGGCTTTCATATGGATGTTTCCAGAGTGAAATAGATTTGGCTCTGATTTTTCACAGTGTAGAGCTACTATAAATAAAAGTACAGAATCGTTACTAACAAATGAACCAGTACAGGTGATGCAGACTTTAAAAAGTCATGGAAGATTCCATTATTGAAAAGTAACCATTGTTCATTGTTCCACTGCAGTGCACTCTAATCTGAGTCAAATAACTGAAGCTTGAGCAGACACCAATCAGCAAGAATTCTACTTACCTTTTACAGTTATCAATGACCAATTTATCAATGATACATAAGTTCGAACTAAACAGCTATTATTTGTATGGAATTCTGTACAAAACAGGGCAAAATTAAAAAGACTGAGACAACATGACAGGTCTAAGCCTTAAGGGCGACACATATGTTCATCAATTTTGTTTCTAGATCTAATCATTTGTATCAAGGTGTCCTGCTCATTAGTAGACAAAGATTGGTAATTATCACAATAATTATATCACAGTTATAAATTTTGAATCAGAGTATCTTCTTTGAAAGTAAGAGTAAACAAATTGTGTGGTATGATAATTGAACCAGACCTAAAAGTGGAAGCACAAGTACATGGAAGTTAAGTAAAATGAACCATTCATATCAGCTGTACTTCTGCATGCTTCAGCAGGACACCGGCTTCATTACGATTTGGTCTCAGGATAATTTCTGCTCACTAAAACCAAGTAACTAAAATC
>NW_024962334.1:25487518-25526068 GCF_019238085.1 Lagopus leucura | reverse complement strand
CCCCCCCCCCCCCCCCCCCCCCCCCCCCCTTGTTCCCCTCCTCCTACAGACAGGGGAAATGATTGAGAAAGAGAGATGAAGAACACGTTTAGGACAAGAACATCTCAATTACTATTGCTTTTCCTGCTAGAGAACTGAAAGAACTCCCTGTTTTTGATGTAATAGGAGAAAGCAATAAGCCTTCTTTAGGAATGATAAGTTGAAGAAAGATGAAAATTTAGATGGGGAAATGATAGTAGGTCAGTTGGCTAAAATGAAAATATCTTATTTAGTATCCAACAGTTTTCCAGTAGTCCCTTTGGTTTTGCACATGCTGATATCACAATGAAAGAACTACATTCACTGAAATAAAATTTAAATGTTGATATTCATATAGTATCTCTTACAATCAGTCACTAATAACCTTACCCACTTTTTTGGAGGGGAGATTTTTTTCTCTTATTTGTCTTGGTTTTGTCTGTGGTTTTAAACATGGCTGCTATCCATTGTTGATTAAAAGTATTTGTAAAGATTAGGTTGGCTACTTTTCTTCCTTGTGGTTTTGTTGTTTGTAACCTTCTTTTCCAACATATGATAATAGAAAAGTGTTCAACAGTCTTTTATACTTGTAAACAAATCTTTCTATCACATCACCATTTTACAACAGAGAGAATGTAAATTTCTGAGCCTGATTTATTATAAAGCTCACACTGCAAATACCTATTTCTGTTTAAACTGTAAAAAGCAGAACGAAGAGAAAGAATCAAATAGCCTCAACTCTTAGTAATTGTTTGGTTTTCATAGCAGTGAACGCTCAGTAGATCAGCTCACAGCGGTGCATGAAGTCATTCTTCACTGAAGATTAACAGCATAGGATACTTGCCAAGGCACTTCTGAAAACTAACCTTGACTTTCATGAAGTCCCTTTGGGCACTAAGTGTTTTCCTTTGAAATTGTGATTGCCTTTATACACTTGAAACTGTACCTAGATGTACTTTTATGAGAAATAAAGAATCTATATGCAAAATCATTTATTGTTATTAAAAATATTAATCTATGAATTTTAACAAGTAAAAGCAAACTATCATGTTTTCAAGAAGTAATATATCAGCAACAAAATTCTAAAATAGAATCTGCATTTCATTCATTATATTAAACATAGATTTTCCATGATTTTCTACAGAGATATACTTAGTTATTGGAGGACATGACTACATGAGCGTAGGCTAAGTCCTACGTGCTCTGATGTGTGTTATACTGACAATGGTCACTCACAGACCTTGACAGAGTCAGCAAGAATGGGGAGATGCATAAGCAAAAAAAGAGCTGCATTAGCAAAAGAGCGAAAAGTTACACTTTAGGGTGAGGTAAGAAGTTGCTTTTTGCCAACGAATCAGAATAGAAATTTAGGTGCATGAATGCCTCATGCCATCCACATACTAACCAACCAATTATAGAGGAGTTACTCGTGATTCATACCTGCATCCAATCAGAAGCATGCTTTGTATTATTTAAGAGTAGTATTTTTTCCAATAAATGGTCTGTTACCACTTTCATGAAGTGCCAGAGTTTGTTCTTTTTCTCCCGACAATTTTCTTTTCTTCTGTTTACTTGAATAATATATTGTAATTGTACTATTATTATTGTGAATTTTTAACCAAATTACATTGTCATATTACACCCAAGACTTTGGAATCTATTAAGATATTTACTTATATACATCTTCAGTTTCCTACATCAACTGTAGTAGGAACTTTCACCAACTATACTGTCTTATTAAATCTCTGATCATAAATTTCAATTTACAAACAATATTATAGTAGTCATAGTTCTGTTCTGGAGGAGTAGAAATTGTCTAAAAAATTGCCCATCTATATTAACTTAATAATTTCCTCCAATGTTATTCATATCCCAAGAGAACAAATGAAACGAGTCACTTTGAACACTGCTACAATAATCGTATGTCTAAAGGTGAGACTAAGCCTATATTTAGACATACTGAAAATGACTTTGATCTGCTGATGACTATTTGCATTTACTTTCACATAATCTCATTGAATAAAATAGAATATCACAAAAAAGTCACTAAGTCACTAGCAGCTTTTTGGCTTAAATGGCATACCCAGCCTTAATTTCCTAGTTTTACTAGAGTTTCTGCTCTGGAGGATTTTTTTTTTTTTTAATACTGAATGGGAAAAGACAAAAGCAAAATTTCCAACAGTGCCAAGGAACATCTTTCCTTTTTACCTTCTTCTCATTTTCGGAAGAAAACATTCAGCGCATATCAAGTCCAGTAAAGCACTTCTCATTTACATGCCCAACTACATACTCAGTTTAGCCTACTTTGACTTATCAAAGTGAATTTTATTAAAGAATTTATTCTCCCTCAGTAACACTATACACTGAAGTGTTTGTTGAATTATGCAAGGATTGTGAATGCTCTTATTTTCTTGGTGGGAAAGAAAATAAGGCCAAATGCTTTCTTTTTAAACTTCTGAGAATATACTAGGGCTTCTCAAAATGTCATAGTCTTGCATACTCTGGAGACTATTTAGCACCGCATGGAGAAGAAAGTAGTAGAATATTGGATTGATTGTTCTTGCTGTTACGCAATCATGATTATGCCTGAAAACATCTGACCAGATATGGCTGGTCCCAGCTGGATAGCACTGTAGCTTAACCAGTATTAGCTAAGGCAAAGATACAAAATAAATGTGAGCTTGCTTAAATCAGAAACATCTGAAATAGAAATAAAAGATTGGGGAAAAAAAACAAACAGACAGACCAGCAGCCAGAATCTTACACAAACTGCTAACAGATCTGGTGCAACCAAATTAAGTTTGTGTAAATATTTCTTTTAGTAAGTCTCAACAATCTCTCTATGCTAAAACAACCTTGCTGAAAAATAATTAAGGTGGAATATTGCAAAGCCTCACTTCTTACTCTATTGAGGTTTTGTAGTCTTGATTGAAAAAAAGTATGCATTTATTTACCTGCAACACTGTAAGAAACACTTTGCAATAAGAGAAACTGCTGAATGAGAAGAGGTGACTGAAGGAGCAGGAGGTCATTTTTTTTTATAGGTATTATCAACTGAGAGAAAAATCTCCAAATAGAGTGAGGTTTGCATCACATTGTAAAACAAGTTGGGAAGTGAATACTTTAATTTAAAATTAGCAAAAAAAAAAAAAAAAAAAAAAAAAGAGAGAGAGATTAAGGTGTATTTCACTATATCCTCTTCACCATTATTTCAAGACACAACAATATTACAGAATTCTATTTGAAGTACTGGTCTACAGTCTTTGATCGCACTTGCAGTACAAATGTAAAATCAATTCTCTACTCCCATTTATCTCAGTACTGGTGTTAGCTGACTCTAACAGAATGACTCTTATGGAGAGGTAGTTATTTTACCTCGGAGTGGCATTTCAGAAGCCTTAAATGGTCTGAAGATATGGCACATGACCTTTAGGAATATTTTATCTCTGCTTACCTCTGAGAACTGAGAACAAGAAGAGTTAAAGAAACAAAAGCACTGCAGAAGCTGACCGCAGTAACGGGAAAGTTGCTAAAATTCCTTTGAACTTTGGCTTTGCCTTTGATATATGAGAGCTGCAGAAAGAAGTAAAGTAGAAAATTATGTCTTTGTGTTTCCCAGTAGTTTAATTGCAGAAAAAGTATTTTCACTTATTAATAGCATCTGGTTGAATTTTCCCTGTTATCAGACTGTAATGAATTGCACAGATCAGTCCTAATGTAACAAAGAAATGCAATACATCATTATGAATTTCATATAAAGGCTTTGTGATCTAGTCCTTGACTATAGTTATCAGCATTTTTAAAGTATAGTCTGACATGGCAATTCATACTTCAGATTTTCACAGACTTAATGTATGTCCTGAAGTAGGAAGCTCAACTCTATTCACTGCCTGCAAAACAAAACAAAAAAAGGCTCCTCCAGGGGGGGAATCAAGGGTTTAACTTAGGTGCGCTGAATTGTTCTCTAAAGCATCCCCTAGACAATTGTGTATGACAGGTTTCCTAAAAGAGGCAGCTATGTTATATGCCAGTAGCTATACAATACAAGTATCTTTCCCCTTTTGATTAAAGTTTGAATTGAGCTAACTCAAAGTGGCTTTCCAAAGTGAGACTTTATTCTCAGGCTACTTTCATGTGAAAACACAACACAGAACACAGCACCACAAAAGAAAAAAAATCAGTTTTCCAAAGCAGATAGAAATTTGCAGTTTTCACTTACCATAACTGAGATAGTAATTTTAGCCTCAGATCTCTAGTTCATAAATGTACTAGTGGAAGAAAAACTTTATTGAACAAAAATGCCTAACAGAATTTGTGCAGCAAAACAACTCCTATGGTAATATTGTTACTGTACTATGTGAAATGAAACTCCTTTGTTTACTGCAGCACTTAACTAGACTTCAATCTTGACTTCTTTTTAATGGCTGCAAAATTTTGTATTTTAATTTTACGTATATTATATTTCTAATTCTGTATTTCTATGACACTACTCAATTCAATAAAAAACAGGCCTAGCTAGATCATAGTCAGAGTGAATAAACAAATTCACATTGCCCCCATCAGTATCATTCGTTTCCAGCTCCATTCTTTTCAATGTAAGAAGACCACTTTTCAGTGAAGGAAACTATCAAGTTCTGTCAGTTATAATATTTTTGCTAGCCTGCTTAATTAAGTTAGAAACTACAACTCACTTGTCACTTTTTTTTATTCTCTTCTCTGAATTCTTTAGAATTTTAGAAATTACTTTCTGATATTGTGCACAGGATTCTGTGCATTGCTTTACTATGGATTTCGTCTCCACAAAGCTGTTTACTGTTTCTCTTTCTGATCCCATAAGTAGTTGCTTATCCAATTTGCTGTTCTTCAGTATTCATTCATCCCAGCTGTCTTCCAAATATCTCCTTTTCATTAAGTAACAATATTTCAGATTATTATGCCTTCACTGTATGACAGCAGTTTGTTTTTTTCCCCCATACAAATTTTAATTTTGCAATTTCTTGCCTGGGTTTCTGATGTTTTGACATCTCTTCATATTAATTTTGTGCTCTCACCAGTAACACTACATCTCTCAATTCAATATCATCTGTTATTTTAATCAACTGTTAATGACTTCTTCATGATAATCAGAACAGTTGTATTAAAGGAAGATTTTAATAAGTTTAAATCTACAGAAAAATGTCTCTAGTTTGTTAACATTTATAAAAGCCTCGGTTATCTAGTAAGATGTTCATCAACTATACCTTTGGAAAGATGACAAATGTTATGTATGTCTACTTCACTAATATATATATATATATATATATATATATACACAGATTAAGGCACATTTGCATAAACAATTTAGTCACATGAATAAAATTCTGTGGAATTAATTCTTTGTTTAGTGATAGAAATATAGTTGTTTTTTCTCAGCTCACGTAAGTAAATTATATGAAGTCAGTTCATAAGAGTTCATGAAAGACACTAGCACTTTGCATTGCCCCTACTAATTCCATGTGTTGTAACCACATAACTTTAAGCACAAATAATTCTTAAAAAACTGGCTAACAGATGCAGTGTAAATGAAATAATTGCTCAATTTATCATCTATTTCTACTTAGACTTCTCAATCAATGTTATATGTGATTAAAAAAAAGCATGTGTCTCATAATGAAAATGTAAGTAAGGTATATGAGTAGGAGATGTCTAGATTTGCATTATTAGGATTTGCTGTGAAATAAAATCGGCTTATGTCATAAGACTGAATATGATTTGTCATCATTCAGCTGTTAATTGCATTTTAAAGAAAAAGACAAAAAATGTACTCAAGGACTATGGATGGTCAGTAGGTACGGACTTGCCTTAACTATTACCTTATCTCAGGTATTGCACTGGAATTCATTTTATGCAAAAGTTTAAATCCTGTTTTCTCTCCCTCCGCAGTCAGTGTAGGAAGAGAGGGGATCTCCAGTGGGCAGTTCAGATGATTTTTCTGAAGACGGATTCAACTCCCTGTGAAGGTGCCTATCTCTTCTCCTAACTACAGAACAAGATGGAATTGTTAGTTTAGATTAAATGCCCATACTGGTTAGTTTTAGAAGAGAGGACATCCGAGGTATGAGAAGGGGCTAAGTATCAACGTTGTACATCTTGTCCCGTGAGCTCCAACAGTAATTACACTGACATTACACCAGTACTTGTCAGAATGAGTGAGGACATCTGAATTTGGGCTGTAGTGTTTATGAATTACTGCAGAGCTTAAGAAATCTCTGATTTTTCTATGGGTCAGTGGAAATTCTCACCTGATCCTTCCAGAGGCAGTGCAGAGCTATGCTGTCCATAAACTCACAGTGTGTCTAAACAGCACTCTGGGTAATTTCAGCCTCTGGGTAGTAACAATAGCAGATGCTTATTATATTTAATTATTAACCATCAGCTCTTTGAACTTATCACCTTAGTCTCTCAGCACCTGCATGATGTATGGCAAAATTCTCACAATTTCAGCTTCCATCAGTCAGTAAGTAAAAGATGAGCATCTGCTAGTGCTCACCAGTCCCTCAGGATAAATGCAAGTATCATTACAGTTGTTCCTAATGGTGTTTTACACAAAATGAGGTAGGGTCAAGAAGGCATGCTAGGTTATTTTACACACATAATGTCAAAGCGTTTATTGCCCTGCATATGGCAAGTTTTAAATATAAATAGGTAATACTAGTAGATCATTTATTACTGCATTTAATATTTATGCAGTGACATAAATTTGTATGTCCTTTTAAATGATTTTGAATTTTAGATTTGGTAGAAACTTTAGGTGCACTTGGTTTCTAGTTAAAGAAAGGAAGGAGAAGTAGGGAAACTGCTGGAATGCTGTACTTCACCCTCCTCTGTCATTTCTGCATTTCATCTTATGCCCATACCACACAATGAGGAAAACCAATTTGAAAGCAAAAACGAACAAGCCAGGTTCTCACAGTGTAATACAAAAGATGGCATTTTTAAATGCAGGGCTTTTCGCAAGAAACACAGGGTCTGGAAACGTCAATATGTTGCCTTCAGTACTTTGGCTGCTAATTCACCTGTATTAACATCTCACTCACATACTCCACCTCATTGCATCCATCTGTTAAGGTCAGAATTCTGGCACCCTTCTTTCCTGTTTGGAAGGAATTTACAGCAGCTACTGAAGAGCCTCTGTCTGCTCAGCCACAGATGAAGGTTGGTTCCTATGTGCAATGTATTAGCAACTTTATAATTTCAAGTCTGACTTTCTTACAAAAGATTTTGCATAAAGTAGGCCAGAATAATGAAGCAATTAGCATCAGTCTTCTGGGATGCTTTCAAGAGATTAGTGCCATGTTCTCTCCCAAGGCTATGCCCCTAAAGAGGGGGATATCCCTATCAGTGCTGAGATACAATATTCTCTTGCCTCATACAAGATGTGAAAATTATCTGGAAAGTCACATTTGTTATATCTCATAGGATTCAGCAATGAACTTTGGAAATCATGTGACTCAAGCACAAAAGGTCAACATAATGGCATACTGATATGTCAAAGGTGAGTCACCAGATTTTGGTAAATTGTGAAGACTCCCACCATGCTGAAATGGGAATAAAACTGTCAATTAAAATTTGAACAGTAATACTTGAATATTTCACATGTCATTTTTCAGTAGTATTTGTCATACTTGTATGTAAGTACATACTAGTGTTTGTATACTGTAATATGGCCCATATATTTTAAAACCATAAATCTGAGAGCTTTCAGAACATAACAGTTTTTAAATTTTATTTTTCCTGCACTGCTCAATTCTCTGAGAACCCTCAATTCATTCAAATGTGATTTCAAAATAAGCTGCAGCAAATCTAAGTTTTTTTCCACAGTATAGTTTATGCTGGTAGATGACAGAGACTGTCCAAGGTTATATAGGCAGATATGCAGCCTAAATTTTAATGGATTTTTTTAGTGTCTGACTGCATGATTTAAAATTATCATTTTTTTGCAGCAGTTTTTCTACCCATCTCTCCCTGCTAATGCTGAGTCAGAGAGTTCAGAGTATTTAATTAAAAATGGAGAGACAAGTATTTTACAGCCTGAAAACCAACAGTCAGTGGAAGACATCCACTGACTTCACTTAGCTTTAGAAATCTGCACCAAAGCTTGATGTATATTCATTGTATATTTGCGGACATCATTTTAAATTTGTTCTCATCTCCTGTTATCACACAATCTTAGCTAGACACAGAAATTGAGGGTTTCAGCCCTTCCTTCCTAGGAAACTAATATTGCATTCCCTTTATTTTGCTAAACTTATATTTAGAAAAGTAATTACATCATGGCAAGAAACATTTGCCTCTTATTAACTTTCAGATTTAATAAAATTAGTACCAGAGAGCAGAACACTAGTAGTGGGGCCCTGGTGCAAGAATTGAAAGGAGATCTTTTTCTAGCCAACTGTTGTTACATCTTACTTTTTCCTGCAGTCAGCAGTCTGGAAACATCACTGCAGTTACATTGACAGCACATACAGTAGCTCACAGTTGAACTGTAGGACTTTCAAAATTTGTTTGCAATATCTGCAACTGAGAAGTAAAACAGAAATAGAGCAGTGATCTTGGGTATTAATGATTGTTCTGGTGTGCAAAATCAGCCTGAAGGGTTAATTAAAAACTAATCTGCATCTAAGGCCTGAGAACATCTACCTGGACTTTATGGCCCTACCCAGTACCTGCAAGCACTATCTAAAACACAAGGATGCTTGACATGTGAAAAGAATCAAAAATAGGCAATGTAAAAGACATACAACTGTGGAAAAAGTTATCAGTAATAGTTTTCGGTACTCTTCTAATATGAAAAAAATTCAAATGAGAACATGACAAGGATGGAGAAAGAGAAGCAGATTTGTAAGAATCACAGAATGGCTCGGGTTGGATGGGACCTCAAGGATCATGAATCTCCAATCCCCCTGCCATAGGCACAGTCACCAACTTTCACATTTAATACTAGACCAGGCTGCCCAGGGCCCCATCCAATCTGGCCCTGAACACCTCCAGGGACGGGACATCCACAACCTCTCTGGGCAGCCTGTTCCAGCACCTCACCACTCTCATAGTAAAGAGCTTCCCCCTGACATCCAACCTAAATCTTCCCTTCTTCAGCTAAAATCCATTACCCCTTGTCCTGCTGTTATCTACCCTTTCAGAGTTCACTCTCCTCCTGTTTAAAGGCTCCCTTTATGTACTGAAAGGCTGTAATTAGGTCACTCCACAGACATGTTTTCCCCAGGCTGAACAAGCCCAGCTCCCTCCAGGTCTCCCTCTACCTCTATTCAAATCTTAGATAGAGCCCTCCTTCACCATTTGAGGTCTGATAGAATCTGAAAATGTCATCTCCCCATTTTCATACAGTAAGTCTAGATGAAAATATATTGTAAATAAATGCACTAATAAATAAATACAGTGCCATTAGTAATGTCAATCTCTTGCTTTTCCTTGCCCTCCTTTTCCTTTTCTTCTTTTCTTTAATAATAATTATGGCACCTTGTATTTTGTAACTACAACTACTCAAGGTTCTCCACAGGCAAATAGTAGCAATGGGATCAGCTGTAAGAGCTGTGCAGAAAAAAAGGATCGAGAGCATTTTGGTGTTAATCTTATCAGTCTAGTAAATAACATTATAGATATGAGGAAAGGGGAATTGTAACTGTATTTTTGTATAAAAATCTATACAAATTAGGACGTTTCTTTCAACCAAATACTTCTATGATCTTTCTGTAGGCTCTTCTAACGCAAATCCCTGTGGGCAACATAGCATCTATAATGAAGGAAACAGATGTTTTCTTGTTTTCATTTATTTGTACAGTAGAATCTCAATACTTTGTTTCATTGCATGGGAAGTTCTATTGTAAATGACAGATTAAATCAACACTTCGGGGATCCAAATTTTACTCATTTATTTCCTAATTGCCAATTGTTTTCAGTAACATATGTTAATAAATCATCATATTCTTATTGATTGTTATTAGTACTGTTTCTACCTCAGTAAAATTCTGTCCTTAACAAAATAAATAAATAAAATCTGTATTCTAGTTAAATGAATAGCTTGATGGTGCCTAGAAATAGAGAAGGACTAATTAACGAAGGAATCCCTTATAATGCATAGATCATCTTTACAAAGTCATTAGGAAAATGAATGTCCAAATGTATGTTGGTTGTGTGCAAGAGTATGTATTTCATGGGTTTAATAACGAGAAATAGAATTATAGACTGGTTTGGAAGGGACCTTTAAGATCATCTAGTTCCAACCCCCTTCTATAGGCAAGGACATTTCCCTCTGGGAGAGGTCATCCACAGCCTCACTGGGCAACCTGTTCAAGTGTCTCACCACCCTCATAGTAAAGAATTTCTCCTAATATCTAGTCTAAATCTACCCTCTTCCAATTTAAAGCCACTTCCCCTTATCCTGATGCTACACACCCTTATAAAAAAATCCCTCCTCAGCTTTCCTGTAGGCCCTCTTCAGGTACTGGCAGGTCACTATAACATCTCCTCAGAGCCTTCTCTAATGCAAGCTGAAGAGCTCCAGCTCTCTCACTCTGTCTGCACAAGGGAGGTGCTCCAGCCCTCTGATCAGCTTTGCGGCCCTCTTCTGGACCTGCTCCAACAACTTCATGCCCTTCTTGTGTTGGGGGGCTCCAGAACTGTACACAATATTCCAGGTGGGGTCTTATGAGAGCAGAGTAGAGGGGCAGAATCACCTCCTTCAACTTACTTGTCACACTTCTTTTGATGCAATCCAGGATACAGTTGGCCTTCTGGGCTACAAGTGCACATTGCCAGCTTACATTAAGTCTTTCATAAACCAAAACCCCCAAATCCTTCTCCTCAGGGGTACTCTCAAATCATTCTCTGCTCAATCTGTATCTTGTGCTTGAGATTGCCCCAACTCAGATGCAGGACCTTGCATTTCGCCTTCCTGAACTTCATGAGATTGACCCACCACTCAAACCTGTCCAGATCCTTATGGATGACATACTTTCCCTCTAGCATGTCAACTCCACCATTCAGCTTAGTGTCTGCTGCAAACTCACTAAGGACGCACTTGACCCCACTGTCCATGTCACCTACAAAGATATTAAATGACACCAGTCCCAAACCAATCCTTGAGGTGTTACCCATCTCCAATTGGACATTGAGCCATTGACCCCAACAAGCTTCCCACAAGTCCAGATAGATGATGTTAGTTGCTCTTCCTTTATCCATTGAGGCTGTAACTCTATCATAAAAGGCCACCAAGTTTGTCAGGTATTACTTGCCCTTGGTGAAGGCATGTTAGTTACCACTAATCACCTTCATCTTTAATTTTTTCATGTGCATTCTTTTGTTCTTTTTTTCCTTTCATGTGCTTACTGGGGCCTTCAGGAGGATCTGCTCCACGATTTTAACAGGCACAGAGTTGAGAGACTGACTGGCCTGTATTATCCTGAATCTTCTTTTTTTTCCTTTCTTGAAAAGGGATGTTATGTTTCCCCTTTTCCAACCAGTGGGAACTTTGCTAGACTGCTACAGTCTTTCAAATATGATAGACAGCAAGCAGCTTGGCAACTTCATCCACCAGTTCTCTCAGAACCTGTGGATGGATCTTGTTGGGTCCCACAGACTCGTGCACGTTCAGATTCTTTAGATGGTCTAGAACCTGATCTTTACTTACAGCAGACAGCTTTACCTTTTCCAAGTCATTATCACTGCTTTCTGCAACTTGGGCTGTGTGTCTAGAGCCCTTGATGGTGAAGACAGAGGCAAAGAAGTCACTGAACACTTTAGTTTTCACTATATCCCTCATGACCAGGTCTCCTATTTCCTTCCAGAGAAGGCTCACGTCCTCCCTGACCTTTTTATAATTGATATACCTGTAGAATTTCTTCTTGTTCCCCTTTATGTCCCTGATTAGATTTAATTCCGTCTGGGTTTCAGTTTTCCTAATCTGATCCCTGGCTGCTCAGACAACTTCTCTATAGTCCTCCCAGATAATCTGTTCCTGCTTCTACTCCCTATAGACTTTCTTTTTGAGCTTAAGTCCAGGAGTTTCTTGCAGATCCACAGAGGCCTCCTGGCACTCTGACTTACCTTCCTTTTTCGCAGGATGCTTCTGGGCTTTGAGGATAGAGGATATGGTCCTTGAATATCAACCAGCTTTCTTGGGCCCCTTTTCTTTATGGAGCTCTCTCCCATGTCACCCTGCCAAACAGTTCCCTGAAATGTTCAAAGTCTGCTCTCCTGAAGTCCAGAGTAGCAGGCTTGCTGCGCACTCTTTGACGCCCTAAGGATTTTGAACTCCACCATTTTATGGTCGCTACAGCCAAAGCTGCCCATGAGCTTCACATTACCCACCAACCCCTCCCCATTGTCTAGCCCTAGATTAATCAATAATCTCTATATTTCTTTCTAAAATTCAGCTAAGGTCTTCAAAACCAAAAGATAAGTAATATCACTGTCAATTCCTGTACATTAAAGTCCATTGTATATAATTATTTGTTCTTATCGTGACTATAACAATTTGTATTTGACTAAAATCTAATTTCTATCTAAAATATATTGTCTAAAATTTAATGTAATCTACAGTTGGAGAATCCTACTTGACATTTTGCTCCTGTTATTAATCATTTCACTGTGCTTACTTCTCTTTATCATCTGCTTACTAACTTCCAGCCACAGGTTCTTGTTGTACATCTTCTTGCTAGATCCTCTTGAAAAGAGTAATCCACTCTAAGCGCATCCTCTGTCTTTGCAGTAGTAGGTAAATAATCCAAGCTTTTATACAAATGATGGAGAGTTTTCCAGTTGTAAGGATCTTCCTGAGTCCTTGATGTTTTTTCAAGCTGCCTAGTAATTTCCAGCTTCTTCCCCCATTAGGCAGTTGTTTACTAGTCATCTTATATGTCCAAAAATACCATAGCTCTTCAAAGTGGCTCTTCTCTTGGAAACTAGGAACTCATATCCTGCTCCAAGATCGTAGCTTCTGCAGACTCACTTTACTTTTTTAGCTTCCAAGATTTAATTTTAAAAATAAATTTCAAAATTTTTGTGTTGCAATAAAATAGTAACCGTGTGTCTAATTTGCCAGCTGTATAATCAATGAATGTACAGATGTTATAATTACAAAATATTCCAGAGAGTTGGGCTAAGCAGTTATTATACCAAAAGGGAGTAGATAGAATGCTTACACATATCATACGCTTACTATGAAACTCCAGAGAAGGAGATTTCCAGAAGAGATCCTTCCTCACTGGTAGTCAGCTCTTACATAGGTCTAGAAGAGGTGGAGCCAGGCTCCACCCCTTCCAGCAGCATGGGTGAATTGCTTTCACGTGTGCTCCCATGTCTGACTCATTGCTCGCCTCAGGTGATCAATCAGAGGTTCAGGCCATGATTCAGCAGTTTCTACACACCAGCTAAACTAGACTTTCCTAATTTTACCATCCATCTCACCCCACGCTTCTGTACCCTTCACACTACTATAGTAGTACACCTCTTCTCAACACTGATTGCATATTGATGGTTTTATTTTCAGACGTTAGTAATCTAGCTTAAAACTGTGTTATTGACGTTGTATACTGCTGAGCAGTTCTTTAATTAGATACAAGGATGTATTCATTTATCCATTGATTCATCTATCTACTAATAATTTTGTCATTTCCTGTTAAAAATAGGGTAGCAGTAGAATATGGGTCTGTTTCTTTATCATTTCTTTCCTTTTTTTCCCCCCTTATTACTATGGTTTCCTGTGTTCCTAATATATTTTAAATTTTGATTGTCATTTTCATAAAAGAAAGTTATTTCTTTAGTGTCTTAGCTTCCTTCATTAATCTTCTCTATAAATTTTCACACTTTTGTTTAATGTTTCCTTCTCGATCACCATTTATTTAGAAAATGATTAGGATTATACAGATATATGCTCCCATTAGCCAATGATAATTGGTGTAATGAAAGGAAGTGACAATCACTTTGTAGGACCAGTCGTGTGTCTACCCAGCTGGGAGTAATTAGCAGTGATGGGAGAAAAGAAAAGAAAGTGATGTAGAGACAAGAAGTATTTGTCTACTTCCTCAAATTCCTTCTTATGCAGACATTCTTCTGAGACTAGGAGAGAAGTTCTCGCAGTACCAGATTCCTTGGGGGTTTGAATCTTTCCAGTCCCAGTAGGGACTTCTCTTTTCTGCTCAGAGGCTGATATCTTCCCTCAGAGGCTGGTATCCTCTTCTGACTGAATGGAACGCAATTCATTTTCGGGTTCCCAAGCTGAAGTTTTCTCAATACAAATCAAAAACAAATCAAGTACATAATTCATGTCACAAACAATATTCTACTAGGACACAGAAAACTGATAGGATATTTCCACAAGAAATCTGCAGTTTGCTCACATGGCTCAATCATCAATCTTCATTTGTACAAAGCAGATACCTAGACTGAGCCCCTCATATGATGCACACTACATCTGGGTACCTTTGATTTTCTTCTTAACTGGAAATCATGCAGTAAATATAGCTAAATTCTGTCCGAGCATCTTAGGAACAATCAGAAATCTCAAAGCAATCCAATACTAATAGAACTATGACAATACAATTCAAATAGCTATAAATATGTCCAATTGTCTTTGGTTTGCTGTGTTTTCTAGTTAAAAAAAAAATATATGTATTTTATATATATATATTTTTTTTCCTTATTCAACAGACGTTGAGGACAATAGTAATAATACACTATAATGTGTTTCATGATTCCTGCTTGTTAATGTTTTCCTTTCTTTTTTGAAGAGTTCAAGAATATGAATAGCATGTGAATAAATCATAGAATCATAGAGTGGCCTGGGTTGAAAAGGACCACAATGATCATCTAGTTTCAAGCCTCCTGCTATGAACAGGGTCTCCAACCAGCAGACCAGGCTGCCCAGAGCCTCATGCAGCCTGGCCTTGAATGCCTCCAGGGATGGGGAAACCACAACCTCCTTGGGCAACCTGTTCCAGTTTGTCACCACCCTCTGTGTGAAAAACTTCCTCCTAATATCTAACCTAAATCTCCTCTGTCTCAGTTTAAGACCATTTCCCCTTGTCCTATCATTATCCACCCTCACAAACAGCTGTTCCCCACCTGTTTATATGCTCCTTTCAAGTACTGGATGGCCGCAGTGAGATCTCCCCAGAGCCTTCTCTTCTCCAAGCAAAACAAGCCCAGTTCCCTCAACCTTTCCTCATGGGAGAGGTGTTCCAGCTCTCTGATCATCGATGTTAATGTTAAATGTTAACTTTCACAACAGCTGATATTATAACCCTCACCTCCAGGACATATGTCTAAATAGACATCTAATTTACTAAATTTGAGGACTGCAGATCACTAGAGAAATTGTGGCCAAAATTTAAAAGTGCTAAAATGCTTTAAAAGAGTCACAAGTTGATTTTTTCATGAAGTTATGTAAAAATCTAAAACCTCTATGTGGATAATAATTTATAGGAACTACATAGGTTGCTCTGAAAGTAATGCCTCCTATTTATTTCCACGGAAACTACAACAGCTACAAAGAGTACAATAATACTATTTGATAAACTAAATTTTTGACTGCAAAACTATTTTTGAACATAGTAATCACTATTAGCTATGCATTTTTGCCAACAATGAAGAAGAGCCTGTACGCCATGCTCTTAAAATTCTGCACCTGCAGAGGTGACACACTGTTTCACCACCCACCACCTCACTGTGGTCACAGCTACTGTTTGGTCTCCACAAATATTCCACAAATGTCAATGAATGTCAGTGAGTGCCACTTTTTCTGCATGGAGGAATTCAATGACACATCTTCGCTTCATATGTGCCTCTGTGTCATATGCCATTTTAGCAGATTTCCCCTCTGCTGCCGTCTGTCACTCAACAACAAAATGTAAGAGAATATTGGTGGAAAGGTTCAACCTCTGGTGCCGTATCACCAACATAATGTAATAGGAGGCATTTCTTTCAGCACTACCCTTTTATATTATAATGTTCTTACTGCGTGTGTCTAAATTATTACTGAATGTGACTGAATGTCTCTAATCACACAATTATCCTATTTTATTCTTGCCATTTGCTACTGTTATTCAACTCCTGCCTGCCACATCCATCTTGGCTTTGAGTTAACAAAAAAGTCACAGGTATTTAGAACATTGCAATCTCAGAATGTCAGCCGGATTTCTAATCTGAGGGCATGTCACAGCACGGTGGAACAGAAGGTGAAATGTGTGTAATGTAGAGTATAAAAGGCTCCATTTGCTATCCTCAAATTTACAAAAGTGAAGAATCCCACCAAGGCTTAAAATAATAAATTTGTTTAATGTTTGTAACTATTCAAGTGCTTCTCAAATGAGTGTTTTGTTAACGTATTCCCAATCTGAAACTGCAGGATGTAGGAATATTTTAGTGTTTATGTTTAAATTTAAGCGTTCTATAATTATTCTGCATTGAGATTGGGAAATGGTTATAGTTCTATTTGGTGAGTTTCCTTCCTCAACAGTATTGTAGTATGCAAGCTTCAAAGTATTTTCATACTTAAGCTTCAGGTTTTTTTGTTGGTTTGTCTTAGAATTCTATTATCACTGACAAGATTTAGATATAAACTTTGTTGGGAATATCAAAGAACTCCAGAGGTGACTTCCCATTTGTTAAGCCAAACTTTTTATATAAAATAAACATTTTATATGATGATAGGAACAATTGTATAAGAAGATTTCTGTGCAGTGTGAAATAGTGTCTTCCTTTGAGCATCTCTATTAGCAACAGGTGAGTCATGTGATATCTTTTTGAATTCCCATTAGGAATTTAACAGAGTATCAGGTTCAAAATACATGAACTGAAGATGCTAAGTTAAACCTTGCCTTTAGGACACAATAAGAAAGGTAACAAATAATATTTTACTTTTGAGGTTTAATATCATATTACCTGGTTCATCATGTTTGATTGCATTCTCTTGTACTTTTATGTTTAAAAGAATTGTACACACAATGGGGCACAAATAAGTCAGTTTAATTTGAGTACAAAGCACTATTATTTCCTAAGGCATTCAATGAATAATATATGATAATTTACAATGAGGCTATTTTCCAGTCTGAGGGCTTGACAGCAGACCAGTGAATTAAAAGAAAAGGCAAAGTTACAAAGATCATCTTTTTTTAAGCCAAGCTGATCTTAATGGCCAATATATATTTTTTGTTTGTATCTATATTGTATGAGAATGCTGTCCCTTAGCAAGGTATTGTGAGAAATGTTCACGTTCAATAGTCCAGGCTCAGGCAGAATTTGCTGTGAATTACAATATACTTCACACTTTTGCAATAGCAGGCAACCGTAAGAAAAAAAGGGTGCAAGAAGTGGAGAGACACAATAGTTTATGTTTCCAACTTCCCAGCACAGAATCCCTCCAGTGTTCCCACTGGCTAAGGACTCCAGGGTTTACAGCATATTTGATGCTTCAAATTCCCTTAGTGGATGTTCTGTCCCTGCTTAATGCTTAGTTTACCCCTCTCAATTTTGTTTAGTTTTTACTCATTATAGTATGCTGCAATAACTTCTCTTTGTTAACCTTCTCCTCTGGCTATTGTTCAAATCGTGCAACCAATTTGTACCAGTATATCTCCTTATGTTACTCAAAAATGCAGGTCTTCATTTTGCAAGCAGAATTTTACCTTGTATCAGAAGCTCCATGGCACCTCTTTGGACTTTTTGCAGTCACAATATCTTTTTGTTATGCAAAAACAATATATCATTACACACAGTACTTCCTCCTGAGATAGTGTACCACCTGCACATACTTTGAGCTTTATGAACACAGCATGGAGAACAACTAGGTTAACTAGGGCAGTGAGTGTAAGTCATCCTTCAGAGCAATATCTGACACTGAATTGTAGACACATTTCAACTACAGGATTAGAAAGAAAATATAAACAACAATAGAATGGTTTTCCTTATTTCTACTAAAAGAATGGTTACAAAGTTAATGCAGTGTGTATTTTAAACATTACTAAAGGAGTTATTCATTAAATCTGTGTTGAAAACAATATTCTAACATGTATTTACTCAGTGCTGTCTCAGTATTAACATTCACTCTGATTTTCTTCCCATTCTTCTGACAATATTTCATCAGGAAAACTTTTTTTTTTTAATTATGTAAAGAGAAAGTTTCTGTATTTCTATTCAAAAAGTGTGAGATTTGTTGCAGGGTTGTGCGCATAGTTCATGTTCAAGATCTCCCATACAGTCAGAAAATATGTCACATAGAACTGATGAGTCATGTAAAGGGGCCATTTGTCCTCGATTTTCAGCAGACATCCAACAGTCTTGTCAGAGCAATAAATTTCCACTGTAAATACTTAAGGGCAAAAATTTGTCATTTTAATTTGTTGAGAAAGCACCACCTAAGGCAAGTAGAGAATAATATATGACAATTCAAAAAGATGTCTGCTACTGCTTCTGCTCTTGAAAAATGCCTAGATTCTCAGACAAATGGCCAAAGTATTTTTACTGCAGACATATCTTCTGAAATCCAACCTTATGACAAGCTAAATGTTCAGTGTTACCACTTAAAAAATTGCTTGGTGCTCTATTTAATGCCTGACTTGTACAAGTAAAGAACCGTAGTCCTCCTTTTAATTTATTATTAAGCATCTAAATCCCATTGAAAGCTAGGAGTTATATATATAAATATTTTCACAAATCACAGAAGAGTCATAGAAACATAGAATGGCTTGGGTTGGAACTTGATGATCCCACTAGGTAACCCACTGTTATTTTCACCATTGCTAAAACACAACATTCACTGCTTCTCTGTGCTCACATCCACTGTTTGGCCTCCATAAGTATTCAGCAAGAGTCAGTGAATGTCAATGAGTGCCATTATTTCCACATGAAGGAATTCAGTTCCACACTGCTTCATATGCACTTCCAGGTCAGACGCCGTTATGTCAGATTGCTGTTGTCTGTCATACAGCAACAGAGTGTAATGGAATACTGGGTAAGGTTCAACTGCTAATGCCATACCACCAACATCCACCTCTGATGTTGTAGGCCAACGTAATGAAATAGGCAGCATTACTTTCAGAGAAGCCCTTGTAGATAAAAATAGACACAAACTAACTTTAAATTGAGTAGGAAAAAATCATCATCCCTTGCTTGGAAAAGAGAACAAAAAAAAAACAAAAAACAAGCACAATGAGTATATTTCTCCTTGTAAAGAGATTTGAATAGTGATTACTCACCTTGAAACTTTACTTTCATCTTTTTGAGGAGTACTGGAAGTACAGTGTCAGGGAAAGAGGTAGCTATTAAATTTGTGTATATATCAGCTTTACTTCTATTACTATATTAATGACCATAATAACTGGATAATTTTGATTGCATGCAATAATACCAGCGTAGTTGTATTAATAATAAATCTTTGATTGTACTGTTAAAGCTTTAATTTAAATTCAGACTTCATACAGCAGATGTGTTTCTTTAGCTCAAATTGCACAGGTGTTTGCACTGGCTGTTAAATTTGAATACACCAAATTTCACATCACTTCTGTTTATAAACTGCTCCTGTTTTCATTATACACCTTCAGAAAGGATAACTTGTGTAATGCCTGTGGTTGTTTACAGTATTCTCAGAACAGGAAGTATCAGTACTCGTATCAAACACATGAGAATAAAGAATTAGGAATCATTACATGAAACAGCTTCTTTATCTAACTTTCTTTCAGGACTGAGCTGTAAGACATTCATTTTCTGCATGTTCAGAATTTATCAAAACCTTTGTAAAACTGACATCTAATCACTGAAATAAACTCATTGTTTTGAAACAAATGAAAAGAAACAGAATAGATTTGTTTGTTTAAGATAGTTCTCCAAAAAACCTAAAGGACAGAACTTTCAAAGAAAAAGAGATGTCCAAATTCATGGATAAAAAGTAGATGTATCTCTAGTTATACCCGTACACAGTCTGTACCCAGAGTATGCAGAACTGCAATGATATGAAGCAAACAAGTAGTAAGACACGAGGATTGAAAAGCATCTCTACTTTCTCATAAGATGCTAAGTATTGGATAGATATGAGAACAGTTTGTTACTATTCTGACTAAAAAATATTAGTAAAATATTATATGATACTTTTGATTCAAGGCATTGCATTGTTAGATTCTTTAGATGACAGCAGCAAAAATAACATCGGAACAAGGCTCAGTCAAATTCCTTTAGCTGAGTTAAAAAATTGGGTCTTTGAAATGGATCAAGAAACACTTTCCAAGAGATGGCACACCAACCTGCCTACAGATATTACTCCTGCCATGGTTATCAAAATATGGGAAGAAAAATTGGTGTGGTAAATGAACATGTATGAAATGGATATTAATACCAGCAGGCTGAGAATCAGGTAAGTAGGCTGCTGTCAAAATCATTGTTAGGTGAATGTTTTAATACCACTCCTAGTGATGCATTTCTGAGATGTGTTATTAAGCTGACAACATTCCTTCTCCCTAATAATTATTTCCTTGATTAATGTGATGACTTCAAAGCTATGATTGGACAAATAAGATAAGTTTCAGAGTAAGTGATCGGAACTCCTCAGCAGAGGCTTGAAGACAGCTGACTGTCAACCAGAAATCTTGTTAATAGCAAATGAGTTACTATTTGTATGCTCCATCATGCTAAAAGCAAATACAAAAGTTTACATTTCAATTTCGCTACCAGTGGGTAATAGCAGAAATTATGAGAGTTAATCCAAAAGTAATGCCTCTCATTTTATTATATTGGCCCATGATGTCAGACGAGGTTGTTGATGGTATGGCAATAGAGGTTGAACCTTCCTGCCAATATTCCATTACATTTTGTTGCTGTGTGACAGACAGCAGCAGATGTGCAATCTGACAAAATGGCGTCTGATGTGAAAGTACGTATGAAACAAAGGCATACCTTTGTATTATGTTTTCTATACCTTCGTATAGAAAAAATGGCCCTCGTTGACATTCATCAACAACTGGTGAATGTTTGTTGAGAACACAGTGTGGATGTGAGCACAGTGAGGCTGTGGGTGCTGAAACTGAAACACAGGGTCACGTCCACAGTTGCAAATTTATAGAAAATCATCATGCAGGTTCTTGTTCATCACTGGCCAAGGTGCATAGCTAATGGTGGTGATTATGTTGAAAAATATAGTTTTTTAGATGAGAATCTGCTCTATCAAATTGTGTTATTCAGTTGTTTGTGCCTGTTGTAGTTTCCACATAAATAAATAGGAATCATTAGTTTTAGAGAAACCTACATATTTTAACAGTCTTCTGTTATTCTGTATTCTGTATTTTCACATACATATAACTAGCTATAAGGTTCTACATTTTGACTGAAATTTTCCATGCAAGGTTTCAGCCCAAAGGTGAATATTTTTAATTTATTTTCTTTTTAGTAAATGTGAGCAAAGTCAGCTCACTTCTATTACCTATGCAAGAAGTTGAAAAACATGTTCTGTATAAAGAAGGTAAGTGTTTTATGTATGCAGAAAGTAGCTGAACTTTATATGAGGAAACTTATATAGTTAATACAGAAGATTAGTCTCCAGGTAATTTGCAAAAATAAATATTAATAAAAAGTAAAAATCTGCTTAAAACAATTATGCAATGTGTTCCATTGTTATTTTCTGCAAAATAATTTGCAAAAATGATTCTGACTTTGCCACTTAGCTTATAATCATGCTGCCATTTATCTGCATTCAGAATCACATGTGAAAGTGATCTTGCATATTATGAGAACTGCAATTCCTGATCTGCTTGGTACCGGCTTTCATTTAAGTATTTTCTGAATCATAATTATGATGTGTTCCTATGTAAACTCAGTTCCACAAGTGGTATTAGTGTTCCTTCCTTCTTGAAAAGAGTAAATTTGAGATTTGGATGGCTTCGCATCCATTAGAGAGCATTGGCAGTCACTCCTGGTCAATACTGTGGACTCATCACAAATAGTATTGTTAAATACTACAACATTGTGGGTTCAGGAAACTGCAAGGGTAATTTTTTAGTTATTCATTGAATAACATTTAGAAAACTAGTTTCTTATTCAAATAAGGAAGTGAGGAGTTAAAAAAGATGTTTCCTACCATCTTCCTCAAACAAAGAATTAAGACTTAGAATAGAGCAGAGGCATTTGACATGCTCTTTTGTATCCAGTGGAACACTGAAGTACAAAATTTAAAATAGATGAATAACAGGGAGACAAAGAGCAATTTTTTTTTCAAAAACAAAGTGTGCACAGTCTGGTCCAAAGCTGCGTGGGGTGTTTGTAGCCCACAGAAAACCTATCAAGGATTGTCCATACTCTATCCAAAGGAGTTATTCATCCCTACGCCTTCACCACCTGCCCTTAACACAGGCTCCTTCTCTAGCACTACATATAGACTGCTGGCTCTTCCGTAAGATTTATATTATCTCTAGCTTCAGGCATGTAGCTATTCCTGTTGTTATGAAAAAGGTGTACCACCTTAACTCCTTTTTCCTGTCATTTTACTTCCCATTTCCCTTAAATAGATTGGCCCCTGAAGGTTTGTCATAGATAGCAGTCATCTTCTATGTAGAAGTCAATATGTATGCCGGGTTTTTTCTTATGTAATATACATTGTATGCAACATAAAAGGTATAAGACTACAAATATTAAAAATGCTGCCTATAAATGGAACTGCATACAGAAATTTTCTAGCTACAACGTCCATTTTCTTTCCAACATGAAACCCAAGAATTTTCTTTTTATCTTTTACAGATCTTTACAGAATTCAGTGAATAAACCTCACTGGAACACAGGTACAAACATCATGGGTACAATGAATTATCAAACTAGATACATATTTAGAAAGATATAAGCAAAGAAACAAGTTTTGTACTCAGAGAAGTCAGTTCAGAAAATACTATATTCTTGATTCAACATTGCAGGACAAGTTTTACATTCTTAATTTTTTTTTTTTCTTCCAAAAATTTCCTGTCTCACTCACATAACATGGGTCTTTCATCACAGTATGAAGTTACTTAAAATAGTTATTATGTCTTCAGGGGGGTTGTGGGGGGGAGGGAAGGGGGAGGAAAAAGCAGAATGAAAAGACTGTGAGCATTTCTTCCTCCCATTGAGAACAAGATTATGTGTTTGTTTTCCTAAATATTCAAAATGAGGCTAGATGGAAGCAATGGTGTTCTGAGACCTCCCTAACTTTGCTTAATGCCTTCCAACTTTTCTGCCTGATATCAATATTGAATATACCCCATCAGGTTTAATTTCACTCACTGTCACAGATCTTGGCAGATGCAGGCCAAAGCATTCTCATTCTTGTCTATGTTTCTGACTTAATTATTTTTTCCAAGGTTGTGCATTATAAGCATAGTTTCGAAAGTGTATTCTAATTATGCTTACCTCAACTTCATCTCATTCATGCAAGGATCTGCATGCAGATGCCTCACATTTGATCAACGATTTTACATATATATCATATATGTATGATGAAAATAATGAAAACATAGTAGCAATTTAGAAAAGTTTTCTTATTCTCTTTTCCCAGAAGAGGAGAATGTCTAATAAGGATTGTCTTCCTCACAAATGTATCATAAGGCTGAATTAATTAATGTTTGTAAAGTACTTTGAGACCTCTGTATTACTAAGTGTCCTGCAAGTTCATTTCTCCTAGTGACTAAGTACTCCCAGAAGCATCATCTCCTGCCAAATACCCATGGGCAGGCAGCCAAAAGAGAAATAACAAACAGGGAACCTGTACCAGAAGGGATCAAACAAGAAAACCCATTGAAGTAAATTGTCCAGAGAGAGAGGAAGGAAAGGAGAAAAGACAAAACTGCAGACAAGGAAGGAGCCAAGTCCATCCTTTCACCCTACAATTTGACTATCAACCTTCTTCATTTGCTTGCCCTTTTTCTCTGAGATTTGCTAGGGCATTTAAATCCTTTTCCTTCTATCTTCCATCTCAAAACACCTTTGGGAGACTCTCTGAGAAACCAAGTAGGATGCTATTAGTTAGAATAATATATGTTTAAATCCCAGCTTTGCTGCTTGTTTGCTGTAGGGGCTCCTTCTCTTTCCTAGTCTGTATTCACCCAGGCCAAATCCAAAGGTCAGTGAAGTCAATGACAGTCCATCCCTTGATTATATAGAATTAGGCCTCTATACACTCTGTGATATTGCTAAAACTAATTCACTAGTGTCTGTAGAACCCTCTGGAAAAAAAATAGAAATACACTGCTACACAAGGAGAAACTGACATTACTGTTTCCTGAAGAGATGATTGCATATTTATTTGCTTTTTCTTTTGTGTTTAGTTTTTGTGATTTGGGGTGCTTTTTTGCCATCAAAATACACATGCAACTGAAATGCCAGTGCAGGGTGCTATGCTAGACCCAAGCAGCAGAGGAAGAGTCATGGTCTCATTTCACTTAATGGAGGTTCGAATTTGTTTTATCAGTAGTACCTTGATAAATGCATCGTTGTTTATGGACACTGTTACATGTTCAACAGTAGACAAACCAGGTAGAAGACAGGGCTTATACTTCAGCACATACTAATGAGGTTATTTTTCATGCAGCTCCCTGTGGCCAGATGCTGTACTTGGATGGAGTCCCACAGGCACTCTGTGGGTACAGCTACAAACAGTAAGTTGTAAAATGGCAGTTTAACTATCAACTTTGCTAGAGAAAACCAGAAATGAGTATCAGAGGTAAAAGGTGCACTGCACTGCTGATGAGGGAGGACTCTACATCCCCCTCCTCGCCTGTAAAAACAATATGATACTTCTTAGGCTTTTGCCTAAACCTTAAACATTCAACACTTCTAACATATGTGTATAGTAGGGCATGTTCTTCTGCCTACAAAAACAATTTCAAAAGGCTATTGAATCTAAGAAATTTCAGAGATTGTGTTCACACTCTTGCATGTTAGCAGGCAGAACAGCAGGGCCCCAGCTCTATCTTGGCCAAATAATTTAACTCTTATAGAAGTAATATTACCACCCTCTCAAAACAGACAACAGTACTGCATTTAACTGCTGCCACTCCTTGAAGCATCTCAAAGGCTGTCAGGAGGCAGACAGGGAAGGTCTACTGCCTCCCTACTTGCCCAGGAAAGTGAGCAGCATGAGTTTCCCTGCTGAGTTCAACTTGTCCAGAACAAGGACAAGTGATCATCACCTTCTCTAAATGCTTCAAACATTATGGCACAAATTATTTAGTCTCCGCGGATTTCAAAAAGCCTTTGTCATCTGTCAGAAGCAGCTTCGTCCCTCCCCATGTGCCAAGCAGTGCTGTTTTGTAATGAACAGCTTCCATCAGAGCGCACAATTTCTCATCCTGTCTGACTCTGCTGATCATTCTTGTAATTAAGTCTCTTTTGATTCTCTTTGGCAGCACACCATCTGCACAAGAAGGCACACCTGGAAAGTGGTTTTCCTCTGGTTTTGTTATCCTTGATTAAACTCTGTTTTAAAGCAGAGAACCTTAATCAAAAGAATTGCCTGACTGGAGGTAGCTATGTCTGTCTTAGTTTTGTCACAGATTCCCTCTGAAGACTGCAGGATTTGTATTTGCATAACAATTTCATAAAAGGGCTCACTGTGGAAGAGTAATATTTTCAGAAGGATTTCACCCTTAAGAGAAAAAATCTAACAGAATGAATTAAAGGAGAAAATAATAGGGTACCATAGAAATGTCATGGATTTCAATAGTAATTACTATGAAATTCTATAGAATTTATTAGAAAAATGCTTTGCTTTAGTAATATTATTTTATAATTCACAGGAATTTCACTCTTTAATGAGTTTAAGAAAATGCAACAGGAAACACTGAAGGGCAAGCTTAAAGTGATGCTATCCCCACAATTTTAGAAAATGGAGGCCATATAGGTTCTTTACCTCACAAGGCTCAGCAAACCCCCCCCCCCCCCCCCCCCCCCCCCCCCGGGGGGGCCCCAAAGGAAGAATCTTTTATAGATATAATCTCAGCTTTGAGATAGGCAAGATCAACAAAACATAGCGTTTATTCTGCGCTGAATCACACATCAGAAGGAAGATCCGTGTGGTTTCAGGTATATGTATGAAATTACACATGCATGTATTGCAAAGATTTTCTAGTGCCTCATTCCAGGCCATTCCTGTACAAAACTACATCTCATTGCCAGCCTAACACCAGCCCCATGCTGGCGCTCCTAGCTTATTACAGCTCTCTAATGGCTTCTGGTAGAGTGTAACAAAGCTCTGAGTACCTGTACCTGTTAACAAAATGACAAGCTGCTTCCTGCCTCTGATCTCTCATCCTGACCTCTGCACCACGCAGAAAAGACAGGAAACTATATCTTTATAATGTGAAAACTTTCCCTGGCCATTTACAGTAACCAAAAGCAACTAGATTGAAAGGTTGAGACAGAAGCTACCAGGTATAAAAATAAGCACTGGGAAAAGAAAAAGAAAAAAAAAAAAACAAACAGTACAGTTTCTGAAGTGATCAAATTATAGAGAAAGAGGCGTTTACTAAGTTTGCAAATAGTGCTAACCAGTTTTAGCTTCTTAACAGCAATGATACAGCTTTAAAAAGCAACAATAGAAAAGCACTTAGTTTACTAAATAATATGCTTTTTTATCCTTGATGAAAGGCTGCTTCTTATCACACAGACATCAAGGCGAGCCACCCAGTGGTACTAATTTCAAGCCCTGCTGCTGTAATGCTTACTGCATAGGATAAAAATGGCTATGGATTCAAAAGAGTTAGCGGTACATTTAAAACAGGAACAATACTGAAAATCATTTGCTTCTGAAATATGCATGAGAATTTTCGTAAAACATCTGCTAAGAACTGGCAAAAAGCTTTAACAGATAGTTGGGGCTGGGTGAGGCATGGAAATAAGTGCCTGAAAGATTTTTGACACTCTCAGTGAGTGTTATGCTACGTGGTTTGTAGATCCCTCTTACAGCAGTGTGGATTGCTCTTTCTTTTTCCCACTTTACATCCTTTCTCTGAAGTTGTCTGTTCACTCAGCAAACATGCTTCCACTTGAAGCTTCCTTGACCTGATTTATATTTTAGAAAATGCACGTTACAAGCACAATTGAATGTTCAGTTCCCACTTTCACCTCTAGCACTATTCCTTCCCCCTTTCCTCAACCAAGTCTCAGCACATCCTTTCCCCAAGCTCACATAAGCAGAATGACATGCTCACTAAAAAATAGCTTTTTCTATTAGCTTACTTTCATTAAAAAAGAAAGAAAAAAAGAAAAGAAAAAAAAAAAAAGAAGGAATTAAATACAAATCAGAATGATCTGCTAATACATGACTTTTTCTAGTATTTTCTTTCTATAGACATAAAGGATGCAAATATAGGTCTTTTGTTTTCACAATATTGATTCACATAATTACTCTTCTTGTTCAGACCTGCACAAACTGTCCTTCATTTTGAAATTTATCACTGCTTCACACCCACCAAAACAATTCTGTGGAACTGAGTAACTCCCCAGATCAAGGCAGTGGCATTTCTAGTACGAAGCCATGCAGCAGTGAAATAACCAATTCTATCTTCTTGGTATCACTGCTTTATAAATCACTGCAGTGACATCTGGATAATATGTGACAGGCACAACTATTAAGACACAGTAAGACACAGTAAGAGGAAAATATTTTGTGTGCCTGTGGGTGTTGCAGAACTCCATGAAAAATTATTTAACAGCTTGAATTAAGCTACATAAACAACCTCTCTCCGTTTGGTTTGCTTACAGTAGGAGTAATGGGCCTTGTTTCCAACTAGAAACTGGGAAGATCATCTTGTATATATAGATATATTATTTAAACATAAATAATAAAATCACCAAAGATATCAGCTTCAGTAAAGGCTTTTCACACAGAAAAATCCTACTAAATAACCCATTCTCTGTGAGTTATTCAGAGATGCCCTTTTCATTCTCTCTGGCATCATGCTTCAGCCAACACAGGGTACTGTCATCACTGGGTTTTGTGATCGAAGTACACTTTCTTTACCTATTTAACATCTATTTTCCTCAAAGGACATAGCGACCAAGAGAACTTGGGATATTAGGGATCCACATACAAGTTGACCAGAGTGGGTGCAGTCCTGTGTCGTGATGCACATCCAACATGGCCTCCAGCTGCACAGAACTGTGCATGGCTTTGGGCCCCAACATCACCCAGTCAGTGCACAGTGACTGAGAAGCCTGCTGGCAGCTCCCACACAACTGTGGAATCACAGACTGGTTTGGGTTGGAAGGATGTAAAAGCTTCCCCAGTCCCAACTCACCTACCACCCATCAGATCAGGCTGCCCGTGGCCTTGAATGCCTCCAGGAGTGGGGCATCCACAGCTTCTCTGGGCAACAGCCCATGAACCCATAGCTTTGATTTCATGAAAGACAGTTCAGATCTAGAAAATATTTTCACCAAACTCTAGATAACCATTAAGTTCACTTTAACATAGTCATCAAGGTCTCAATTCAGTAGCAAAGTGCATGCTGCTGCCTGCCGTGGTTTAAGATATCAGAAATATCCAATTGAAATAAGGAGATCATTCCTTTTTTTTCTGACAGATTAGAGCCCATTTGGAGGTCAGAGTGTGTTGAACTACCCCATACATTTTTCTTGTTGCAGAATTAATTTGAGGAACAGATCCATAGAAGGAGAGACACACAGACACTCAACCAATGATTGTACTTGAAATAGGTATAAAGGGTTATTTTGGATCCCTTCAAAAAATCATAAGTGGTCTGACACTGCACATTTGCCTGAAAATTCATTGGACACTATTTTCCTCAGTTCTATTTCTCTATCCATATCATATTAATTCTTACCTTAACACTTGCTTCACTTGATTCAGAGTTAAGAAAACGTCTTGACAAGAAGAAGAGATATGCAAAATTGAAGGTGATTCATATAATCACTTAGTAAAGTCACTTCAATGCTTAAAACAGTTGAAACTGATCTGAATCTCAAAACTTTTTAACATTACATTCAAAAATACGTCTAGAATTTCACTGCATTAAAGAAGCATTACCAACTTTGGTATCATGAGATCTGCAAAAAAAAAAAAAAAAAGCGAATAATGGTACTGTTGGTAGAAGGAAGGAAGGAGGGCAGGAAACAGTTAATTATTTTCCTCACCAATATTCTTTTTAAGACTGGAGAGCTGAGTATTTGGGCTGATGAAGACACAAGAAGGAATCTGTGGAACTAAAGTTGCTGACAGTGAAACAGTGTGCTTGTGATCTGGACAGATGAGACTAAATGCCTTGAGAAATAAAGCTTACTTTCTTCCCAATCCTCTGGGGGAAAACAAAGTCACTGTATTTTTTGCATCAGACTTCATGAGATTTTTTTAATGTAAAAAAAAATATATATATATATAAAAGGCTTTTTCCTTTATGAAAAGGAAGTGCTGAGGATAAAGAAAAGATGGTCTAAGTTTCTCCACTCAAAAAAGTATAAAATAGGAGGTTTTCATTTTTGAAAGCCAACATAATCCACAAAAACTGTATTTTTGTGAAATCAAAAACCTTTTTTTCCCTCAGGAAGTCATTATTTTTCAAAAAAATGTTTCATGTTCAACACCATCTAATTAGAGAAATACTGAAATCTCTGGTCATGCATTGTGGTAGAATAAGTTTTCAGTTTAAATTTGAGCCTTACTAATTTCAGTGAGCAAATATCCAGTCATATTCCCACTCCCAGCTTCCAGCTTTTGCCTGATGATCTAACAGTCATTAGTTCATATTAGAATTCAATCTGATCTTCTGAAGAAAATATATAAATGTGGCCTTTCATTGCATATGAGATAAAGCTACTTAAGTTTGTGCCAGTATATTCAGCTGCTCTCATCCCACTGATCAATGAAATTCAACTGAAAATTTACAGTACTGAAGTTGATCAGCTTTGTTAAAAACATGTCAGGTAGACATGAAACAATTATATTTTGTTGAGAAAAGAAACTTCAATGAAAAGCTACATCTCACTAAGCATCAAAGGCTAAATCAGCATTAACAAGCAGGAATAAAGAACTAGTGCTTGTGACCATCCACACTATATATACAGTTTATAGGTATGTTGCTCTAATTTGTTTTTGTGAATTGAATGCTTATTTGAATTTGAAGTACATTAGTTTCAGTCCTGGAAAATGTTTTGGTTTTTTTTTTTTTATCTGAAAGGAATCAATTTCAGAGACTCCACGTGCAAACATATATTCACCTAAGGAACTCAATCACAAAAGCAAACCTTATGAAAGAAGTCACTTCGGTTCTACATTCTCTCTTTACAACATTTGTCATAGGGATGAACATTGACTACAGAAGCAGTAAGTTTTCAATTGGAAGCCATGAGAGAGGCAACTGGTTCCTTCTGCATAAAATTAAATTATCAGGCAAGAACCATAAAAATTAAACAAGATGGTGGGGGACACCACTTGCAGATAGAAATACTATATCTACTACATCTACTTTTTTGCTACAAGATGTTGTTCACAACACAAGCAGAAAAAAAGCTTTGCTGAGCCTTGTGAGGTAAAGAACATGGATTAATAGAGAAAGGGACCAGATATTCAGATACATTCTTAAAATTGTGAACATTTATCCCAAAGCTCCAAATATTTAGAAGATTGATGTTAATCACAAAATCAAAGAATGGATTGGGTTGGAAGGGACATTAAAGCTCATCTAGCTCCACCCTCTCTTCTGCAAGCAGGATTTCCAGTCACTAGATCAGACTGCCCAGGGCTCCATCCGACATGGCATTTAACACTTCCAGGGATGGAGACATTAATGTAAAGTAGCATCGGGTTTTTCAAAGGAATATGACCATTAATAAACTAATGATTGCCAAATTAGGAGCTTTCTTAAATATCTTCTGTGCATTTAACACAAAGGGGTGACTGACCTGCAAGCTGATGACTTTGCCCTTCAAAAAAGGCTCTTGCCTCACTCTTACACAGAGACAAAACAAAGTTAAAAATTGGTACTTCACTCACACTTTTCTGGCCCTGAGGTACTGATTTAGTACCAAACACGTTCTAAGACATAATGCCTACACTTTTAAAAAGGTTAATGTTAATGGTAGTGACCACTTAATTGGCCTTGCTTCCATGCTGTGCCCACCACACCTTCAAAAGGAGAAATGAAAAATAACTATGGCCTGCAGTCAAATGGTCAGGCAAGATATGAAACAATTTCCAGCAGACAGCCACTTATATTGAGGAGAAAATGAGAGAAAAGCTAGGGAGACAGACTGACAGCTCAAAGGCTCAGTAGAGAATGAACTTTAGCATATGACAAGAAGGAAGTCATGAGGTAAACCATTAAAGATTGCTACCATTTTTTAGTTAGATTAAGCATATTTTGTTGCTGTTACTTCCTACAGTAAACAGAAGCTGTTTTTTTTCTCTTGGTAAATTTCACCTTCATCAATAATTCAATGTAAGTGACATCATAAAGACATAATATGAGACAAAGCCAATGTGCATTAATGGTTTAAACTTCAAAAAGATCATTAATAAGTTAAGTAATCCTAGAATTAATGAGCTGGATCCTGCATATATTTGTTTCTTGTCCTGTTCCTTAATGCTGGGTTGTTAGACTAGAAAGATTTGTTTTCTAAGTGCAAATCACATTGAATGAGTTTATAATGCTCCATTCTTCCCAATGCTTTCATTTTCTGCATAGATTTGATAGTAAATTACACAAAAGCTGAAAATGCCACATATATCTCAAAATAAAAATGTAATAATTGTATACAGTTGTAATTAGAATGGAATAAAAATAAAGAAAAGTAGCTCAGAAATATTTTTAAATAACTGGTAGTAGGTTTTTCAGCAGAAAGGAGAACAATTCTTGTTCAATTTCATCAAATATATAGTTAGTTTATAGGAGTCTTAAAAAACATGTTTTGACAAGATAGTGGAGTATTTGCAATAACTTGTGCATTAACATAAACTTCAAATTTCATCAGATAATGGTATTGAAGGTATAGAACATATGGTCATATTTGAGCTACAAAGTAACATATGATTATTGAAACATCATATCTGAAAATACTGGGAACACCACTATTTACTTTGCAGGTCTGACTTTTGATAAATGTCTTCCCCAGGTATAATACATACTTTCTAATTTCTTATGAAATGCAAAGGAAGGAAGCATCATTGTTTCACTTGTAAGTATTATCTAAAGAGAGGAAAACACAAGCAATGCAAAGGCATGTCAAAACATTATTTTCATTTTGCTGATCTGATGAGAGTAAATGTTTTCTCCCTTGACTTCAGAGAGATTCAGAGGAAAGTATTCACTGCAACTGCTCAGGCAGTGAAAGCATTTTCTCCTTCCAGCAAGAGCTGCCACCTTTTCAGCCCAGCAGTGAAACCAGCACTGAAGCTCCAGGTATGACACTTTCAGGCTACTGAATGGATAGAGAACATTGACTCGGTATGGCTTATTAGCAGCAGTGAAGCAGCACAGTAAGCATTAATTCTATTTATCACAATAATAAGCCTTTTTACATTTATTTGCTGGTGATATTATTTAAATCTCTTACTTACAGTGGCTTTTCCACAATGACTACAAATGCTTTTGTGGGAAATTGTGGCTACTTGAACAAGGCTGAAATAGCAGCAAGAGCATACAAAAAATATAAGCATTAGGTCAAGAAGACTGTAATGGTTATTCATTTGGTCTTCAGACAGAAGCAAATAATATGACATGCTACAATTTTTACTGTGGCTTTTTTTAATGTCACAAACAGTTTGCAGAAAAAATAAGCAGGATATGGAATCACAGAATCATAGAATCATATATGTTCGCAATATATCTCAGTATTCATTAGAATGGCTCTCTATTCACATGAAAATTTGACTTTGGTGGGGTTATGTTGATTTGTTAACTTACAGTAAAGTTCTTTAGACTTTAGTAATTGTTATAAAGGCAAATTTAAAAGTTATGTCCAGCAATGCCCAGCACTGGTAGGCTGAATATTGATTGCTGGCCTCCATTTCTTAATACAGCATGGATTTCTGATGAGTCCCTTATTTATGGAGCTACTTAGTTATAGTACAAGTAAACTTAGATGTCTTTCTTAATGTGTTTTTTTTTAATGCTGATGCACTGACCGGTCCTCCATAAACAAAGATGGAAAACGGACAAAGGGAGAAATATCTACGCTGTGCCATTACACGATGGAATCATTCTTCGCCTGTGTGTCTCCAAAGATGAGAGACAATTAGGAAACTACTGTTTCATCCATTCGTTTACCTTGCCATGACTCATACATGCACAGTAAAATCAATGTTTTAGGATTTCTTAAAAATATTTATGCTTAATTTACTTCCAATATGAAATGTGACTTCCCTGAACAAGATTATTTTCAGTTTTCAGATTATGAAATCCCTAAAACTTTTGACTCACCTGAAAATTTTTACAGAAATAGATTTCTTCTTTCCCTATTTGAATTAGGATGTAAGTCCACTTTGTAATATGTGCCAGTGTCTTTTGTATCTGTGTGCACAGAAATATACATTTACTCATGTAGAAAATATCTGGCTATAGCTAAGACAAAAATTATGATAAATCACATGCCAAAACTGGAGAAAGCAAACAGGAACAGAAATCTTGTTGGATTACAGATACGAGTCCCTGTGTATACATTCAGAAATACCCCACAACTTTGGTTGGAAGTGCCCTCTCATAATGTCTTCGATCCTGCTCTCCCACATACAGCCTTGGTAGTTAGAACACCAGAACCAGATGAAATAGCTGCAAGTTACACTCTCTTAACAACATATGCTGATATAATAAAATGAAGAAAATAAACTGAAAAAGTCATTTACTCCATTTCTTTGTGCTGAGGCAACATTAGCTCTATGTAGACCACTACTGATCCATACTTCTCTAACTTGCTTTTAGACAGTGACCATTTAAAGATTTCTATTGCTTGTCCAACTTCTTTCAATTCTTCACTGTCCAAACAATTGGAATGAAAAAAATCTTTTTCTCAAAGTTAAGATTTTAGATCTTTATTAGGTTACTCTTATCCTTCTCCCACAGTACACAATGAACTCAAAGATATTTTTAAATGCGATTAAATATTTTTAAATAGATCTCAAACTCATAATATTTCCATTAAGAATCCAAAACTGAACTTACTCAAGCTGTCTACAATGGAATAAATTAAAAAAATGACATTAACTGGAAATTCCAGCTTCAGAAACAGCAGATGTGATTTCACTATTTTGTGAAATCATGAACTTCCAGAGTCTTCTGTAAGTCATTAACATTTTCATTACAAACTGTAATGTTTAACAGAGCAGACAGCAGCAAACAAGATTTGCAAACTGAGCAGTTGAATGAAGGTTAAAAATGACATTTTCTCCTGTGATCCTTCTTTAATCCTTAGGACGATTCATAAAATACTGATTTGGGTTGAAAGAATAACCAGCTTACATTTTAAAGCATAAAAAATTGTGGAATTGGAGTCTAGCAATTGGTTTACAGCCTTTACAGCCTCAAATCAAAACTTCTTTCTCAGATCGTAAATCAACAAAGGGGAGCCATTGAAACACAGGCTATAAATTATGTTTAAAGTGTTTTAAAACAAAATAATACATATTTTAAAATAACACTCATAAAATTATATAAATTCACAGGAAAGAAAAACATGAAAAGTGAAAACAAAAGGAGATGCAATAGCAATGGGGGTTTTATTGCCCAACATTATATCTAGCACTCTGAGGATGAATTTTGCACAGCTGATTATTCAGACTACAAGAAGAAAGGCTACAATTGCATCTGATGCGTCCATGCAACAGGTTTATCTTCTGTTGCATGCAAATAGCTGTTCTGTATATGCGGAAACAAAGTGTTCAAAGCCCTTTTTAGTCTGCTGAGTCTCTTATTAAATGAAAAAAATTGCTGTGCTATTTAAAAAATGTTACCCAGTATATCATGAAAAGATAATTGAAAGAATGAAATTTTTTTCTCCCTTCATCTACCCAAAATAATACTCACTACCAATTTTTTTTTTTAAATATTTCAATGAATCCTAACTTAAAAAATAAAATGTCTACATTTTTAAACAAAATTAATCTAAAATATATCATTGGTTGTTAAGAAAAAAAAAAACACTTCATCTGTCATATCATTTGAAACTTGCTTTAGGACTTTGCCGAAGTGTATTCTTGTCGATTTTTAAAATGATCTTAATCTTTATATTTAAAACTTATCTTAATCTTTCAATAAAACTTTCCTTTGCTATGATGTATCACTAAAATCCACAGACCTTGATTGCATCTCCATAATTTTAGCTCCAAAAAAACAGATTGTGCTATGATTCCCAGTCTTCTTCGTAGCCATAAGGCTGACAAGAAGCTCCTAAGTCCACTAAGAAGCCTTGTGGCTGAAATAGGAATAGAGTGCTCCGTGCTATGTTTGGAATTCTCTTCCCTGTCACATCATAATGCCTTGTTTCACAGAGTACTTTTGTCACTTCTTTTTTAGGAAAATGACAACATACTTCACAATAAGAAAACTTTCAGTATAAGGCTAAACTAGATAGACCCCTAACTATACTGTATTCCCAAGCTTTTATGGAGTACGAGAAATAAAACTTCCCACAGGTGTGAAGTGCTAAGTTGTGAGGTTACTCACTTCATTAATAAATTAATATTAATAAATAAAATGAAGGAAAGAGGAAATATTCTCTGTGAAGAATTGAAAGGTCCCTTACAACCTTATTCTAATATAAGTCAGCTATAAAGGACACTGTGTTTTCCCCGCTGTCTTCAAGGACCAGAACAGGACATATGTGTGTTATTTTCTTGTCTTTTAATGCTCAGAATATCAATAAACTGGAGCTTGTAGGTTCACCATTATGTACTCTCAACTCATACAATCGTACGCAATTTACAGAAATTCTCAAGGAAGACTGACATTACTGATTGATCATGATCTCTTTTTTCAATCTCGGTAACTTCTCAGTGTTTCCAAGCTATTTGACTTTGATTTTAAAAAGTTGTACTTTATCCAGAGATTTTTCACTGTTTTTCAACTTTGTTGCTTACCCACTGAAGCTTTATGCTGTGCTGTTACTCCCTCACCTGCTCTTTCAGTTCATTGCAGGTTGCTCATTTTTTTATCATCCCCTCACTTATCTGGGGTCTCCCAGTTAGAAAGGTTAATGCATTCCCATTGCAGTGACCACAAGCTACAAGCCAAAGTGCTTCCAAATCGTATAGAGGCAATTTATCTGGCATTTTAAAGGGTAAAACAAGTTATTAATGAAGCTTTCAGAACAATCAGAAGCAGGCTGAACAAATGCCTGCTGCTTATGTAAGGATTTGCGTGTAAAGCTGCTTGAAAATGCTTGATTTGCCTCTTCAAGCAGCTTTTAAAAAACTCTAGAACATTTCTCAGTATTGCCAGATTTCTGAGTAAAACTCAAACATCAAGAGATTTTTTTTTTTTAATAAAGAGTCTAAAAAGCGTCAAAGAAAATTTCAAAGACTTATTTCTCCAGTTTTTGTCAACAAATTTCATGGACGTTAAAATCATTTCCAAAAATGTCTACTTGTGAGAAACCAGGTGCTTACATTTTATATATACATATATTTGTAATTATCATTATGCATTACCGTATTACATTTATTCATAGAATCACCACATAATCTGAGGAATGAAAGCTGCTTAGCCCTTTGAAGAGTTTCAAGTAATAATATATTTAATGAAAAAGCAAAGTATCAGCAGTCTGACATCCAGTGCAAATACATAGCAGACATGCACTTTCCTCCAAGGCAGATTTGGGATAGAGGCTCCCTAGAATACTACAGAAGCTCTTTGCCAGTTATATTAACAAAAAGTGAGTGGGGTGACATTTATTTTGAATATCACATTTTAAAAACAAATGCTTTTTTATTTTCTTTGAATGTCAATTTACTAACAGCACAATAATAACTCACCATTGCAAGGACTGCAGTCAGCGAAGACTGCATCTCTTTTAGAAAGCTGTACTTTTGTTCCTTAATCCTGTATTCAGGGAATACTGTGAGTCCTAATAATCAGCTTGCTACTTCTTAGACTTTGTTGTTATAAATGTATTAAGTTTTTCATAAAGCAATCTGTATTTGCAATTAATCAAGTGAGTTGTCTCTTTAAGATAGTAGCCTAGCAACTTCCCAGAAGCCAGGGGAAGTCCCAGTTGGTGCTGCAGACTGATACAATTATTATCTCAAACCTGATCTAACTTGTGTGTTTCAAAACAGCCTTCTGATTAAAAGAATAGAAAAGAAAGTTTAGTGGAAACTGGAAAAACTGCTACATCTTGCTGATGTACGTCCATGTTTGCTAAAGAATTTTTCATATGGAAATTACTGGTTGTCCATAAATTATTACAATTTTGTTTCTCGTTTACAAACAGATCCAAATATGAAAAGAAGCAGCTGATTTTCATTGGCTTTTTTCACGTAACCATTCATTCAAGTGGAGCAAAACTAGGATATTGGAAAGGTGACATCATTCTTTCCAGGTAAGTAAACAAGTGTGAACCCACTGAAGTGGATTATACTGAATTCGTCTAAAGGAATCCAGATTTCCAACAGATACATTGTGTTTTTCATTATTTCTTATATGTTGAAAATAGCATTCTGCTTTCTCCTCTGCTTATAGCAACATGAACTGCTATATACTGCTATGAACAACAGCAAATATGCTTCTGGGAGAACAATTTCTGCTATCAGGTAACAGCTACACACAAGGCAGGCCTCTATGCTTGCGTCTTCCCTGAACATAAGTCTAAAGCTTTTTAACAGGTTCAACACCATGGATATTATCTATTCCTGTGCAGACAAGTCAAAGCATCACAGTCGGGGAAAGCTTTCTTAATTTTTCAGTATGCTTTCTCCGAGCATTTGACAATGGTTAAAAGCCTCTGGCTATGCAGGTCTGACTTAAAACTTTAAATTTAACTTCAGTTTACAGGGACCAACCTGACAGTGAGTGTGTCTCTTGTGTAAAATCTTTTTTTTTTTTTTTGCTCTCGTGAAGATATTCAGCCAAGCTGCAGCTGGAACTCCTTTTCTGAAAGCTCCTTGTATTCATTACCAGAGAAGCAGAACAATTCAGATTCAAATTGCTGAAAGGATTTCATTTAAATCAATATACATTGCTCCAGGGCTGTCTATCCAGGGTCAGAGACCAAGACTGTTGTAAACAACAGTAACTGTCTACCGCAGACAGAGATGCTGAATGCTGACAGGCCTGGACAACTGGTTCATATAATCACCTACATTTACATGGGTTGTACGACACAGAGTATGTTTTTCTTCTTCCAGCACCTGACTTTGCAAGTGTTTTCCTACTACATGTATGTCTAAACTTACTCAGTTAAGGAGTATATAATCAGTGATCGAAAACTTACATTATTTTTTGAAAAGAGTAAGTTAAAATTACTCCAAAAAATTAAATTCCTTTTTCTTTTTCTTTTTCTTTTTCTTTTTCTTTTTCTTTTTCT